>NW_017147017.1:2372772-2385354 GCF_001652005.2 Ceratina calcarata
GTCTGATTTGTTTTTAATTATAGGAAATGTGTTTTTCTAAGGTACATAAACTTTTGGGATTGACTGTATAGCCAATACATCCTTAATAGTTGTAAATAATCATTAAAGTTTGAAAGAGAACTGACGCAAACATTTTACACGTAGTATTTTTCTATTTATTTGAAAATTCCTTTCTCCAGCAGGAATTTGCTACACAGTATTGAATTCTGCAAACATTTCTGATAAAGGAACCATGCACAGAAACATGTAATACTTCATTTTTCCCGAAATTCATGCATTCCTAGGAAAACCGATATTTTTTTAAAGCGATACATGACAGAACAATTCTCCTTCTGGATTTTTTTTCGCATAGGAAACTCTATGAGAATCAATTAAAGGATAATAAAAAAAATGGAAATTGTCTCTTTTCGTTGAATCGTAATATCTGTAGAAGAAAACGTTTACAAGTTATTTATATCTCAATAGATCCGAAGTTTGCCTACTTCCGTGTAAGTCAAATGCCTTCGATCCCGCGAGGCCACGCTTCCGTAGACCACCTCGTATACCGAAGCGTGTCCATCAAAACCGGAAGCACCCTTCATTTGCATATTAAAAAGAGAACCCGCCCAGTGTTTCGCGACAACACGACCGCCGGCAGCGAAAATATCAATCAGCCGGCATAAGAGAAGGGTCGGTGCTCGGTCGTGGGTCACCGGTTAAGGTGCTTTTAAACTAAACAGACGGATGTAAATTCAAGTGCACTGCTCGCCGACTGGAAACACGGGCGTGTTCGAATCCTCTACAAATATTCGTGGAACGTTCATTTTATCTTTCGAGCTTTTAATTCAATATAAACAGATTTGCATGTTCGCATTAAGTGAATTATTATCCCGGTTTTGGTTCGACGTTTTGCGCCGATTTAAACGCACCTTTAGGGTTGGGACGCATCCATCGACGCCGATTAACGATTTACCGATCATGACGGGGCGACCGCCGGGCTCGCAGATACGATCGCAAATAAATCAGCAAATAGTAACCAAGTAAATATTCCACGGGTTCCGAAATTAACCATCGGTGAATGGGTTTAGGGGAGGTCATGACGGCCGCCACGGGTGTTTGTTCTGCCTGGGAAATGACAGCTGACCCGCAATCCCAGTGCTCGGAATCGCTTCGCAGGAAGGGACGTATCAGAGAGGGTGGCAGATAGAAACAGAGGGAGACGAACGGACACGGTGAAACTCTTCCTATGCCGATATAATGGCACGAAGAGCCAACGGAAATGAATCTTTTCCTACGTACGCTCGCTTACAGCGTAATGCACTTTTGATTATCCAACAGTGCCGCTACGACCTCTCGATCGGCCGCTCTGAGGATTATTGAAAGGAAAAAAGTGTCCGCGTTCCGCTTTTACCGAGCGTTGCTGAGCTCGTATCCAAATTAACGATCGAGACGGCACTTTTAATTTGTACTCGCTTTTCACATTCGATGCGACGTTCAGCGTTACGTGAATTCAGACAACTGTTTTAGGAAATGTAAATCCGATGGACAAATTACTTTTATAAAATTCTTATTCATTGGAAAGAAGATAGACTGCCATTAAGGAGCTTAAAAATTCCAAGCACCTTCGGCCTACTTTTTAATCGATTGATCCGCTAATTGAAAGCTATTAAGATTAACCAGGACCGATTCATAGCGCCAGCAGCGGCGATACTTAAACGGAGGACGAAATGGAGGGAAGACAGGGACGAAGCTAATTATTTGAACAATCGATGGAACAATTTAAAAATACGGCTACCCCGTTTCAACGGAACTCTTTTCATAACTTCGAGCAGAATTCGTTGACCCTGTCGCTTGATTAAGTACAATCAGCTAACTATCGCCCAAATCGCTTTGCATTCCAGACGAATTCCTACGAAAACGATGTACTTCAGTCAGCCGACTTGCATAAGAACGTTTCGTGATAGCGTCATCGGTTGCGTGTACCTTTTTGCGTTTAACTTATGGGATATCGTTGCACGAGGGGAATGGGAAACATCGTCTCGATGCACACGCTATTGCGACAACGAGGCTGTCGGCGTTCGGAGAAAACGGATTTTACGAAGGAACTCTCTTACGTGTACGGACAGGCGAGACTGGTTTTTCAAAGCCGTGGCCTCTATCCGTTTCCTGTCTCAAACATTTGCTTTGGTCAACTTCGCGCGAAGCTTTCAGTATACTTAACCGAGTTTAAAAATGGTAATTCATCCGTTTGCGAATCTGGGAGATCAATAAAGCCGAGCCAGCGCCTCGGAGTAAATGAACTACATGTAGCAGCGATGCATCATTCGCGAGCGATTGCAACGAAGTTGCGCGAAGTTGCGAATTACCTGCGGTCTGTTTTATGTTTAACGAAGTTCGAAAATGCCTCGCGGAACTCCCGAGTGTATCAGTAGCCTAGCGAACGTTATGCAGCAGCGACGTCGAAAAGTTACCGATCCTGAATAAAGATTTGGCAAAGCTTCCCGCGAATGCCATTTAACAATCGCGAGATTGAAAATAGTTCCCGATAACTTCGAGTGCCTAGTTAGTACGTAAGAGTTTGCAAAGCGCCGACGAGACGTTCATTCATTCCGCGGTCAACGCAAACATCTCTCACTCAGAATAACCGGTCGGCGGCCCTTAATAAACTCGCTGCGAGCGTCCCGAAGGAACAGAAATTTTCCTATTTCGAGCCTTTTTAACGATGCAGATTGTTGACCTTCCGCGGACGAACGAAGTTCTGATACAATACGAGTAGTTCGGGCAAGACTTTGCTACGACAAACACCGACGTTTATGGAAATTCGCGAAGCAATCGAGGAACGTCTGAAATATTCGGTGTATCGCCTCCGCGTGGGTGGTTGACGGTGATCAAGGAGGAAAAGGAGAGTGAGAGATCCAATTAAATGCACCGCGCCGTCCCGCGAACGTATTTACCGCCCCATAAATCTCGACAGTTGTAATATTTCAGTCGTTTTTTTCGCGGACGTCCCTGTCGTCGACATTATGCGGCCCTGTGTTCCGTGACTCGGCCCCCAAGTTTCCTTCTCCTTCGCTTTTTTTCCCCCCCTCTCGTTCCCTCCTCGGTTCCGCTACTTCGTCGAAACGATGCGCCACATATTGCACATAAATTTCGCACGCACCGCCATAAAAAAGTCTCGGTTCGCCTCTGTACATTATATCGCCATAACAGTGACCAGGAAGGCGTGGCGGCTTTCCCCGCGTGGCTCCCGCTATTAGGTGGAAAATAAGATTCGTTTTTGCATAATGCGACCGTGACGACGAGCCAAATGGACTTCGTCCGAGCGAGCGTACACCCAAGCCTCGGCAACGCCTTAGAATTTTTCAAACCCGCTACGACGCTTTGAGCAGGTCCATTAATTTAATCATTCCAACGACGCCCATTTTAAACGTAATTCGCCCCTGACATCATCCTGTTATTTTTCATAGCATCGTAATTAGCTGTGCTTACAGGTTTAAAATGCTATCCGTGGGTTCGTAGCGAAGAAAAACTGGGTAGATAGAGAACGGATTGGTAGCGCTCGCCTTTGTAGCTACCTGACATTCACAAGAGTGAAATCAATTTTAATAAGATTAAAAATAATCACCGTTCAAGCTTTACCTTCTCATTAACCGGGACACCCGGCAAAAAGAACTACCAATTAAAAATCGAACGCGGCAGACAGAACGAGGTGAAAGAAACGAACCCGCGCTGGGTCTAGGCTATAAACCTCCTATAATCGTGGTAGCCTCTCTCGGAGCGCATCTGCTTTCCCACACAAAAGGCGGGCCGAGTCCTTTTCTCTTGTGTTTTCTATTTCCTGCCTTCCTTGGCCGCGTTATCAGCGGCGATCGCTGAAATCCGGCAGCATCTGTTCATCACGGGGAGAGGATCCGCGGTGAAAGGAAGCGAGGAAAGGTCCGCGCGGTCTCGGGGCACGCACGCTTCCTCCGGGTGGGTGCAATCTTGCGGTTCGATCGCGGCCACAGCTTTTTCTCACCGCGATCGCGAGCGGGAAACGGTCTCTGTGCCAAGGTGTTTCTTCGGGACCGAGGAAATTCGTCGACGCGTTATCGTCACCCGGATCGTCTGAATCCGCAAGCGAATCGATGGGATCGATCGGGGGCGGAGTCGGTCGAGGAGATAAACGGGGTGTACGGATGGGTTTCAATGGTGAAACACCCGTTCTTGCCCTTCGTTCTCCGCGGGTGGTCGAAAGCTCCGTGGCACGATAGATAGGAGACTCCGAGGCGATACGAGGGAGAAAGACTTGCGAAGTCTACGCGGTGAGGCTTGGATTCCGCGGGGCTAACGACCCGCCACTGTGTCATCCGCAATAATTTATATCCATCCCGTACGCTCTTCATCGGTGGAACTTCGGTGGCGTATCGAGGGAATATAGAGAATACAAATAACCGTAAGCGGTGATGCTGAATATTCACCGCATCTTCTAACTGAAAATGCTTGTAGGGTAAATGCAATAATAATTCCGGAAGCGAGATTTTTCCGATTGAGTTTAAAATATATTCCTCTCACCTGATTCCCGATTTGGCTATTCTATCACGTTCGGCTAATTTCGAATACATATTTATGACGAGGCAAATCGTTTAATAATTCTTTATTAATAGTTCTTATATTCTTATATACGAACCTTTGCGGCGAGCAAAAGTTTTTCAGACTGGGAAACGATATTCCAAACAATAGGTATTCAAACGAAGTTATCAACGACGGGTTGTAAATATTTGGATAAAACGTTCGCGGCTAGTAATTGGGAGAATCGAAGCATTGGACGAACGATTAATAATTCCGAACCAGGGAAACGCGAAACCGCGCGGACAATAGAAGATACGGATAACATACGACACGAATTCCAATACACGCGCCCGTACTCGGTTAACGGATAATAAACATTTATTTCTTCGCGCACGTTGCGTAAATAAATTTTTATTCGATTGAAAACCTATTTGTTAACGAGCAACGAAAAGTCGTTGGTTGTTCGCTAGCCGTGCACGGTTCTGTATACGTATATAAAACTGAGTTCAATAATCGATTTGCGATTCGTGGCCGAGTTGAGAATGGCCACGGACTTTATGATTTTATTTTTAACCGAGGGCAACAAAATATGGGAACGAAGGGCCGTCTGATTTATTTATCAACGAGCTTACGTGACCCTTTGAAATATCTCCCGGAGTATTCTTAATTTGAAGAATGTCTTTCTACAGTACAAGTATTTGCATGACCTGCATTTATATTTGATTACGATTCAATGGTTACGCTGGGAATTTTGTACACACATGTCGATTATTTATTAACTGACTCAGCTTTGATGTCCGCTTACGCATTCGGGCCTGAATATCTCAGCACTATATAGGATTCATATTTCAGATGAAAATGCTCGACCAGATTACTAACTATATCTACAGTACATCATAAAGAAAACACACGAGATTATTCCTTAATACTAAATTGATGTGATCGAATGGAACGATACAAATTGTCAAACCCACAATACATTTTTATACTCCACAAATCCAGCTACACCCATTGGCAATTATAATCCCCTGCTCGTAAATATCTAGCATCGAACGCAATCTACCAGCGAGATTACGTTCACTTCCTATAAATAATGCACCGTTCGATTTCTTCAGCCAGCGAGAGAACAAGCCGCGAGCACCCTCGAGGGCGGGGGTAGTTCGTCCCGCGTAGGCATGGATCATCGCATAGCGACGGTGGTCGAGCGTGAAAACGCGTTCTTATCTGCGTCTACGAGCCAGGGGGGTGAACGACGCGTATCGCGGGGGCGCGTATTACAAATAAATGACGCCGCCACTCGGGGAACTCCCAATGTCGTCGTCGCCGTCGTCGCGGGGAGATCGTTTCGCGCGTGACTCATGCCGAGTGCCGCCGCGGTCACGCCACCCTCGAAAGCACATCGCGCCACTTCGATGCCCGATATTTCCGAGCCTCTCCACGGTTTTCCCTTCGAAACCCTTCGCGTTCCCACCCCTCGGCGTGTTTCGCTATCTGACGCGCGGAGAGGGTTGCCTGGGATTGGAGATACCCTCGGCATGCATTATAGATCCTCCGGGCTCAGATTAGACAAGGTGGCCGCGACGACACAAAAATAGTCCTCGTGAAGGCAATACCGTTTACGCCAGAAACGCGATGAATACCGTAAATGTGCTCGAGTACTAGGGTGTATTTTAAGTGGACGCTCGTTCTGACGGTGGGTCGACGAATTTTTTAACGCTGCAAGAAAAAGTTCCCGCGACCCCTTGAATCCCTTTGCGACAACAATCGCCGATAAATAAGCGTAGACGAACGAGGGAAGATAGGCAGTGTGCCTTGTTTGCCATTGTCCGAAAGGGATGTTCGGGGTTGAAAAATAGAGACACGCGGTATCTATTCAAAATATAAAATGCCTGAACTAATCAACTCCATTTATTTGTATAATAAAGGCTAACAGCTCTGCCCATATGAACGTATGATGTCACGCAATAGAAGAACGTCTCGAGTTAATAAAATAGTCCATTTAGTCAAAGTACTGAATAAAATACTAAATAATTTGTTTATTTTAATTATATCTCGCATATCTGTACAATAAATTATACACTTATGAATAGAATAGTTTATTACTATTGACAGGAAGAACTAAACTGCAATCGGTTCACAGCTTTTATTATTTAGTTCGTATTGCACTTTCAGTAATTCTAATTTTAATAAAAACACTTTTGGCAGTGACCTCGTGTTAAAGATGTTAGGTATTACTATACACATATTACGTGACGTACTAATATGAGTTATTATTAGTGCTTGATGGAGGATTCAATATATTATAGTCGACGTTATTCAAATGTAAATACGAAACACAAATAATCTTAGACCCGTACTTATAAAATATTCGTATAATCTCAGCGTTTCGCGAGGATAATATATTCATGTTCACTTTACGTTTGTCCACAAGTTAATTCTGTCAAAGTAACATACGACGCCGTTAATCAAATATTTACATGACCGAGAACGAGTCGCTTATCGATCGTCTGTTTCAAAATAAAACACATACTTTACTTACTACCAAGTAGTATTGTACAAATGTAGAAAGTGAATAACTTACAATTATTAGATGTACGACAAATGGTAATTTGTGAAATTCACTGCGAAGGTATTTTCACTCTCTTTTCTTATAACATACATTAGAAAATCTGTTTATCTGAAAACGAATTTCTCACGGTAACGATACCACTTTCTGGTCACAGCACCGTTTGCAATAATAGAAACGACAATTGTAGATAGCCTGATTTGCAATTACAATGCGACCACTTAACGCGCTATAAATTACAAACTGGCCCGGCTCGAATTACTAGAATCATTCTTTCGAATAAGAAAACTTTCTTTTCTCATCGCGTCCGGAAGTTACCGCGAGAGAGACAACGGAAACTGATATTTAATTAGCGGCTTCAAGAGCCATTCGCGATTCCTTTCTACTGTACCCCCATTTATACGGAGGACTGGTTGCTATAACGATCGCAATTTGAAGGCAACGTCGAATAATAAACCGAGAGACGAGCCTAGTAATTAGTCGTCGATGATAAAACGAAGCGAAGACGACATCGCGCGATCCGGATCAGAAATAGAAATTATGGTAACGATATACCAAGAAACGCTCGAGAGAGAATTTAACCGTTCCGTATGCTGAACGGAACAGGGAAATAATCTTATTTATGGATTTAATTGGTGGCTGGAAATTGAATCATTCTCTTTGTTCTACGGCTATCGCCGTTCGAACAAGTTCCAATTAATCCCTTCGCGTAATGACACGATATACAAACGAATCTTTGATCCGCATCGTGGGGAGGGTACCTCGAATCCGTTCGCGGATGCATATGTGAAAAGGTTAACGAGAACCATCTATGCTTGATAGCACTCTTTGATGGAGCACCCCGTATGACGGGGATAAAGGGTACCGGAAATTCAAAAACCGAAACTTTCCCCGGCCGGCTCGTTTATTTCTTAAATTAATCCCGGCTCGAAGCCGGATTTTCTTCACGATATCGATCGCCCCTTCTGCAATCATGTCGCACGGTTCGACGAATAAATCGTTCTCCGTCCGTGCCTCTGATAAATATGTATCGTAAATCCATACACGGGGACAGAGACGGGCGGCGCGAGAGGGAAAGGGAGAGAGAATCTATATGGTGCACCGGGCCACTCGGTTTTTCGTTGTACCGAGAGAGGCCCCACTGTGTTTTATAAAGTATAATTTCACTGCATACACCGAGAGAGAAAGGGAGAGAAAGAAAGGGAGAGAGCACGGTGTACCGGCCGTTATGCGACACACGCGACCGTTTTAACTTTCAAACGCGGTCCTAATATCAGATATATATCGGCGAAATCGATAACCGTGCCGTCCGCTTTCTACTCCATTAATTGCTCGTAAATGTTGGAAATTGATTTTTTAAAACTCCGCCCGGCCGGTGGACACGTGCACGTATGGGCCGAGTACGTCGACGACTCTGCTCGGTTATGCGCATACCGCGCTCTAATACGGACTCTAATAAACGCACGGCCGTAAAACTTTTTACAATTATGAGAAAACACCCATAATGGACCATTTACATTACCAGTCCCAAACTTCT
The DNA here is from genome assembly GCF_001652005.2 of Ceratina calcarata. Classification (NCBI taxonomy): domain Eukaryota; kingdom Metazoa; phylum Arthropoda; class Insecta; order Hymenoptera; family Apidae; genus Ceratina; species Ceratina calcarata. The sequence continues at coordinate 2,381,406 of NW_017147017.1, forward strand.
TCTCTGTAAGCGATAAAAGTGTTTAACAACTGAAAATGCTATACACAGTCTCGGTGCGAATTGCATTAATTTTTACGAGTTACATATAATAATGTACCAAACATTGAGTGCTATAGAACAGTAATTATAGTAGTTTCTGATCAAATAAAATTATTAAACGTCAGTATGTATGTATTGTTGTATCAGATCTTTTACGGTGGTTATGTTGGAACAGCATGTTTCAGTATTATGTATGAATTGACCTGAAACTTATGAGATCGACAGTAAAAAAAGGGTCTAGCAGCTAGGCTGCTCAGCGGATGGTGGACCCATACTTTCGCACTCGTCTGGGAAAAAAATCGTCGGTCCCTTCTGAGGCCCCCATGTTTTTATATGGATTTCCCTATACCTTCAACTTTATCTTACGGTGGAGGTGTCTCTCGAGCCCGAAACTTTGACAGAAGGTACGTAAGATTTTCCTTACAGTACGGTCCATTAGGGTAATGCGAATGGTCCATAATACGACCGGTTACGAGTGGAATTTCAGTTACGGCCGAGTTTTAAGTAGTTGCGCGCCCCTAGAATGAGTCAGATATGTGAGATTAGAAAATAGGGGGAAAGCATGCAATTCAACTTCCCTTCGATGGATGCATTTTACGATCAGATGATAAATCAAAAATAGTGCCATACCAGTGAAACTCTATTATTTGACATAATTAAAGGGCGTAAGTCCGAAAAGAGTTCCGTCAAACAACCCCTTCAATTTCTTTCAATCTGCAGTACTTTGAAATTTATCATAAATAAGTAAACACTCACCGGCCAGGTAGTTTCAGTTCTCGACTTTCAGCCACGACTTGAATACTCGAAATCGTTGAAAAGCAGCAGTTTCCCGTTGGAATGACCGAAGCTTTAAGTGTTCGTTTTTCGAGAGTTTATACAAAATTCTTTTTAATTAATTCCTCTTCTTTACAAGAACACGAGTCTTTATTACGTATCTGTAGTATGTATAAAAATTAATTTACATGCTCGTTAGACAGAAACACTGAGGAGGGATATTAAGCTCGAGTTATACTTTATTTCACCGGTAACAGGAATGCCAAATCGCGTAGATTCTTTTTACCTAACCGTCGTTATAATTTCATTGTAACGACGGGGGCGAGGGAGGTGGGGGCGAGGAGAGATATTAATATTACAAAAATTAACAATTACATTAGAGCTTCACCCGTGGAACTTTTCCGTACGGAAAGTTTCAACGCTTTAACGCGCGTAAACGCGAAGTAACTAGAGTCGCGCAGCTAATCCTGACAGAGTAACGTATAGCACCTGAACTTCGAAACCCACCGTGGCCGCAAAATTTAATGATTTTAAGAGGACTCGAAATCCCCGGACGAAACCTGCGTAATTACTAGATTGGAATTCCGTTCACAACCAGTGGGTTCTCTAATAACAATAATTAAAGTATGTAACTGTGTTCGTTCGTTCTGCGGCGACGATTGTTCGCAACAATGGTGGAATACTTCGTATAACGTCGCCGTTGGAAAAGTAAAACGTAGAACATCCGAGAAATCGGACGTCTTCGTGGAATCTATTTAATAATAATTCGATTCGCGTATCGAAGCGATCGCGCGCATAATTTAATTACGCGAGGGATTCTCGCGTAACGAAAACGACTGTTCCGAACGCCCGAGCGCGCGAGACGAAACGCGATTTCCCGCGATTGAATTAAAACTGGCCGGAGATAATTGGGATTAATGCTTCGTAGCCGAAACGTGAAAGTTTGATCAATCCGTTGAGGAGCGCGGCTGTTCTCCAACGCTCCGGTTAGCTTATAATTACCAACTTTCTCGCGGGCCAGCGGTTGTCGTGGAAAAATCGGCTGGGTGATCGAGGATCCCATTAAAACGAGCTACGCTCGTTACTACTAATGCGCAGCGCATAAAAAAATAGTTAAGGCGTACCTTCTTCTCTTAATTCAATGTTCATCCTCGAACAATAAACTTATCGTTATTACAATCTGACGAAGAACGTAGAGGTAGCGCGACGGCTCGGGGTTGCTCTTACTCTTCGCGACTTTCGTTAGTTCCTCGCACCGCTCGATGTACAGTCTTGGGAACCGGACTTGTACTTTCCTTTCCGTATCCCTCGCTACCATCATGTTCCTTCGCTTTAATTAGCTCTTATTGGCAAGCAAAGACTAATCTCGATTAATTTGTACGAGTCACTCGGGGTCCTCTTTGTAATAGGAAAGAGGAGAATCGGAAGGAACAAGATGGTAAGAGAGCTTGCAGCACCTTTAGTCCAGAATCGCGTTTTCAGATCCACGCGATGCTTCCTCAACGCAATCGTTATGTGTATTTCAATTTAAATATCGAAATCGTCGTTAATTCCTTTTGCTGGAGTTAATCAGATACTTGCAGCAATGCGTGAGCAAGTGCTTCTCTCCGGTGATGTCGTGCGGTACGTTCGCCGGGCTGGTCGACTCCCTCGTGTAAATGTCCAGCCCGTACTGGCCCTCCTCGGGAAAGCTGATCGTGAATGTGACAACGTCGTCGTCGGCGATCGAGTGCGTTACGTATTTCGAAAGCCGTTTCTCCTCGATGCCGTTCTTGTGCAACGTCGCCATGAAATCCGTAAGCGGTCTCGACATTCGGAATTGGATCTCTAATTCCCGACCAGCGAACACGAGTGCCTCCTACGTGGCGTTAACGGTGGATATTAGAAAAAAATTCGATAAGACAGATTCATTGAAATGGCCGACGATCGTACCTGATGTGTTATCGGTATGAGACCGAACAGTCTGGTGGCTTTGGTCGGCCCCCACTCGCCGCTCGCGCAGTCTGGCAACGGTACCATCACCGTTTGCAATTCCTCGCAGGCGATCTTGAATTTGCACACGCTCTTGAACTTCATCGGCTCGCCGGTTAAGTATTCCTTCGGCGTGACGGCGTTCGCGAATATGTCCAGGAGGAAAGCCCCCGAGCACGGTGCGTGCACGCGAAACGCGACTATGTTGCCGACAACGGACTACAAGAATATAACGTTAACTTAAAAAGATGGTTACAGTGATTAATGAACAGTAAGTAAAAATTCTTTTGATAACGCGCGTTGAATACGGCAACGTGAACGATTCTCCGATGAACAGAGTCAAAGGTTCGCGCAAACAACTCGTTGCGGCTGCATTGAAAATCAATATTGGAAAACGTTAATATCAACCGTAAACACATTAAACGTCGATGTTTGAAAGTGGACTGGGCATCTGTACTTTGTACGAACCCTTTACGAACTTCTGCCGGTCAATTAATTTCACTCGGCCGGGTAATTAATTAGCAGGTGACTCTTAAACTGCCATTAGAGGCCTCCTCCTTTAATTACACTTCCCTAATTAGTTTATACGAATGCGGCCAACAGATAATTGGCTCGCGGTCCTAGAAAAACTTCGTACCTCGCCATTCGCGGAGAGCGAACAACCCGAAACGAATTTCTAGCTACCTGCATGACGAAACGCTTCAACGACACGCCGTCATATCCATCACCGTCGTTGTCGTAGAATTTCAGATTGTAGTGAAAGATGAGGGACGATTGCATGTGAGCGGGCATCGCTATCCGGACAGTCGCGGCGCCCGTAGAATCCGTGTACATAACGGCATTCGTGTTCGTATCGGGAAAGTAGAGTCCGTACCTGTTAGAATTGCATACGTGATATAAATTATGTTTCCAGTGCAATCAGCGATTGTCATTTCAAATTTTGTCCAGTTGACTTACCTAAAGAACAATGAGCGCACGAAGGGCAGCTCTTCGAAGTCCTTCAGCGAGATTGGTTGTTTGAGTAATTGCCATTCCTCTTGGAGAGGGAAAAATTCGTAAATGAACTCCCGAGGATCCGTTAAGAAATAGTGGTCGTCGTATTCGTATCTGTACATTAAAAGTGTATTATCATGTATGTTCAGTTCGTCAATGAGCGCAATTAAGA
>NW_017147017.1:2387605-2405581 GCF_001652005.2 Ceratina calcarata
GTATAATTCTTAATACATGATTTTCACAGCTTCTTATTATACGTCTTAAACTTTCGGCAGAGATCTTGCGGTTCATACAACCTTAATTCCATTTACTGCATCGATACCTCAAACTGTCGTTCTTTGCTTTTGGTTGACCAGGACGAGGAACTTCTTTGGCATTGACCAGATGTCTTGCTCCCCAATTGCATTGAACGAACCGCCACGCGCCGGCCACGTAAACCGCGTTCCAACTGTTCCGAAATCGATTGTCCTCGAAGCATACGCCCGGTTGATAGCCCGCCGATTTACTGTAACCCTTTATGACCACACAATGCAGTCCCGCGTAGCTGTAAAAACAGTGTGACGTGTATCGATCTCCGGCATGAAACATTCGAGTTCCCATCAGACTATGAAACGTCACGAGTGACGAACTGTTGTTCAAGCACCATTTGCCCGATTCTAACGTGCCAGCTAGGTGTTAAATCATTATTTTAGGCGTGTCGCGAGAGAAATGGAAGTCGGTTTGCCTACCTGCATAATCGTTTGAACAGAACGTGGTAACTCTCGGTCCCGTGTTTTATGCCCCTCAACAAGCCCATAGGCGTGTCCCCGCGCAGATTCTCGTCGAACTGCATCGTGTTCAAATTCTTCACGGTGATCCACCGGAATATCGTCCTAGCTTTCTCTATGTCCGATCCGCATCTGCTCACCAACTGCCGCACCAAATCTGTGAACGTTTTCTGATCCTCCTGTGCCACCTGATTTATAAAAAACAGAAAAAAATAATGCTTTTGGGTAACGTCTTCCTGAGGCTCGAATCTGTATCGCATGAAATCTGTAACAATTCCACATAACGTAGAGAACTGATACAGGGTTCCCTTTGACCCTCCCTAATCGTTCGGCGAATCGTTTCAGAGTGAACGAAGCTCGTAAATCGATTGCGAAGTCTAACTGTGTAGCTGATAGGAGATATCGCGTCAGGATATATATGAAAATATCGTCGACGATTTCACGGCTGGGTGGAACCTGTTTAAAATTCTGCGGCCGTGACAACCACCCCACGAGCCACGACACGACCGTGTTTCGTCGTCGATGCTGCGTTTACGACGGGATAGACTGTTAAGGGACCCCGACTTGGGGAGAGGGAAGGGCTTACCGAGATAGCTATCTGATCCATGTCAGCAAACTCGAGAGGATCATTGTAGATATGATACTTGGCGAGGGCCGGGGGTTGCGGGGGTGGCGCGCGCGACGGATAAGGCATAGGCGGCGCTTCCTGGGCATAACCGTCCCCTTCGTCGAGATACAAGCTCTCCTGGCGCATATACTCGCTCCTCGCCTCGTTGATCAGCTCCAACATCTCCGAGCTCTGTTTCTCCACCAACGCGGCGGTAGCCGCCCTAGAAATTTGATCAAGAGTTATGCACGTGTGAGCCGAAATTTTCACCCTTAAGTCTCGAGAACTTCGTGACTGGTTTTAAATAAATAACTCGATTCAGCGGAACTTCGTCCCGTATAGGTGAACTGGATCGCAGAAGATGTGGGATCGACGGTGCCGCGCGTTGCCGAGGGACAGATGAAACTAGCCCGTTACGAAATGTAATCGACGACACGCAAATTACGACACGTAAAAACCGCGTGAAAGTAATTTGTACAAGTTGTACGATCAGAAAAACATGCTCGTCTCTCTTCGTTATACCACCACCTGCTTTCTATCATCTGAACAGTACATACTTGTTACGACTGTCGAGAATCGCTCCGTTGTAACTCTCTCGTAGGTCGCGCGGAAATGGACACAAGCTTTTCCCTCCGAATGGAAAGCAAACGAGCAAGCCGAGTTAAAAGAGTTAACCGCGGGTCAAGATGGTCGTTCCCTCTTCGCGATTTCACACGGCGCAGGGTAATCAGAACGACGCGGTATGGAATCAGTTTAATTAGGTAACGAGTACCGTTCGTGTTCCAGCATTTTGCGCGTGAGACTCTCCTTCTTCTTATCCCTGCGCAGAGTCATGTTCTTCTCCAGATCCTCCTTCTCCTGTTGAAATTGCTGTGTACGTGCTCTTCCGCCTTTTTCGCGTTCCCATCTCGCCGACAGCTGTTCCAGCTCCTTCTCCCATTCGTCCTGCCCGATAAAGAAACCCCGAGTTGTTAATCCCTCCACTGCGACGCTGATTACCGCGGATTTGATTAAACACCAAAGAGGATGAGTCGCGTTACCCGAAATTCCTCGCGAATCCGTCTGTCTTCCTCCTCGCGATGGTGAGCGAACTTGCGGTACAGGTCGTCCTCCTCCTTACGATGCTTCATCTCGAGACGCGTCTGCTCATCTCGGTCCTGTTGATAATTACAACAAAAATTGATCATCATCAAGGATACTCTTTCTCTCGATCGTAAAAACCGTGGTAATCATTTTTCTCCCCTTTTACGCCGCGAGTACATCAATCTCGGATGATTTAAAAACATAACTCGACCGATCGAGAACGAGTTTCACTCGGAGACGAGTTTCCGCGATTAAACCTCCGTTCTCTACCCTAGAAGACGCGAAGCAATCGCCTAAACGTCCCATAGACAGCGACGCTCGTCCAGTTTTTGTCGGATTTACTTTCACGCGTCGCGTTTCTGCTTTCTTTCTGTAGAGATTCGCGCCGTCGCGTCGGGAACGATTCACGCTGTTCTCGTTGAGGCGATTATCGAGAGGAAGAGAGAGGGAGAGAGAGAGAAAAAGAGAGAGAGGTTCCGTGGACAGATTCGTTCTCACGATCTCGTCTTGTTTGAACAGACGAAACCGAAGGACGAACTAGACACGCCATGAGAGGTTGAAAAAGGGTCTCCACGGATTTGGCGTCGCGTTGCGTAACCGATTTCCTCTTCACGTAGCTGGTCGCAGTGTTTCGAACTCCGAGAAGCCCACGCTACGGTTACGTCACCGCAACGTTACGTTACCGCGTGAAGTAACCGCGAATAAGGACAATGTTAGGGAACATTGACATTTTCATCGTTTTTAGAAATATTCCATGAGCAATTTTATACGGACGATCGATAGATACCGTGTATTATATGTATACTGCAATTAAGAAACTGAAATCTCTTTGGAAAGTTTCAGAAAATATATATCCAACACTGTACTGTGGAGAAAACAATTTCTAGCGACTCGGTTGTAGCTATTTAGCGATCAATGGTCATCGAACGTTGTTTGCTCTGCGGGTCTCTGATAAAAATCTCGAGGCGACGAGAAAGCGCGCTAATACGATTAATTCGGTCAATCTGTCGCCGGCGTCATTGAGTAATTTCCTTTGCCTGTTTCACCGCGCTCGACCAGTTAACTAACATTCCACGTCATTGAGTTCTTTGACTTTCGTTCAGGTAATAATCGTTCATTATCATTTGTCTAAAAGTTCGATGGTCAGGTACTAATAGAATACATTTTCCAAGTTGGAAATTGTTTCAGAATTACATTATTATAATTACGCGCATCTGGTTTTACAATTAATTAGACATTCCACGAACTTCGCTCTCCTAAGAGGCTTTTAACTCTCATTGTTCTCTATTCAATATCGAGACTTTTATCCAGTAGAAAAGCCAGCGTGTCTTGCGTTGTAAAAGAGATCGCTAATGAGAGTAACTCCAACAATCTGTTTACCAACATCGTTAAAAAAAAGAGTAATTTCCTCTCGTCTACGTTAGCGGTTAACCAAGATTCCGTCACGATAGAACCTCCCAGCCTCTGTTTGCTCTTCCCTCGAGGAGACAGGCTGGTGCGTGTGATTCGAATGGACGCGGCGCGACCGAACGGTCGTCAATTTTTACAGAAAGTCGTCCTCCAGGTGGATTTTTATCGAATCGCTCAAAAAACAGTGATATCGGTAAAAGTTTGCGCTGGCTACCCATTCAATTTCAAGGAAATCCGTGCCGTCCCCACACCATCTGTTTAATCCCTTCATCCGTAAACAGAAGATTTGTATCAGTCCTCTCTGTGATTAAACTCAAACATAGTTCCGCAGAATCGTGTCTCGCCTTTTCTACCGCGAGCTTAACGAACGTTTTCTCTTTTACGTACGGCTAGGCTTTTTCTTATAAAAATTAATGAGAGTCGTCCGAACGGTCTATACCGAGCCATTTTAAGATAGTATGAGCCGTAAGATCTCTGCCACAAGTTTAAGACATGTAATAAAAGCTGTGTATAATATTTGAGGCAATGAACTTTTAGAGAAAATGATAATTACAGACGAGTAAGGTTTATAATATTGTTCCACCTGTTTTTCTCTGTCATAAGAAATTTCCAAAACATAATTTCTAATATTCTGACACATAGTTTTGGCATTTTTTGATTAAAATAAAATATTTATAAGTATCATAAAAATTATTTCATCTTAAAACGTGTGCCAATACATTTTTGAGTCATTATAATATTCATGAGGAATTAAAACGATTAATTCAATACATATATAAAAATCTGTCAAAGAAAGTGCAATTGATTGAAATCACAAGAAATTCAAATTGTATGGACCAAGATTGAAAAGAATATGCTGTTTTTAAGAATTTATGAATACTTTCTACGCCCACTACATCTAAAGATTATTTTATTCATTCGAACGAAACGAATCTGCAGAAGGCAGAACAAGTCCGGCGTACGATTGACCGCGACAACGATTCCAATTAACATCCGTGGGTAGTTTGTTCGCGATGGCGCGTGAGAGGCGAAGCCACAATAGCTCTTTAAAACAGGATACGCGCGTACACACGGCTCGCGGCCGAGGAACGATTCTCTAATTAAGCATCAACCAGCAGCGAGTACCGCAAGCGGAAGCGATTCTGGGTCCACACACGAGGTTTCCGTGTGCCCGGGAAAACGAGGTAGAGAAACACGCAGCGAGGACGTTCGCCGCATTGTTCTCGATCGCTCCGGAAGCGGGTCGCTCGCCTGAAGAAAGTTGAGACGCCGCGGAACCTTGAAACAGGCGGAGAATCATCGGACTCGAAGGCTGCACCGGCAGCTTCTTCGACGTCCGATTTTTGCGATCGTTTACGCTTCACGGTGCCGCGACCGTGCGCGCAATTTCTTGCGACCGAACGATCGGCCTCGAAACTGTCCGCTCGAATCGATCCTCGTCGAACGACGTGGCCATTCGCGAGATTCATGATTCCGCGAACCGTAGAAATCCGCCGTTCCTCATCGATTGGCTGCGTAAAGGGAAAACGTCGACGAGAGTTTACGAGCGAGTCGGAAAACGCGTGGGTAGATCTCGAGCGAGCATAGAAAGTACGCTTCGCTCTAACACTGATTGTGAGTTAAACTAACGGTCCGGCGTCAGTTATCATCGGTTATGATAAGATAGGGGGTGTTCCTCGCATTAAACTTAGATTATAAGCTTAACCCTTAACGGTCTCTTAGCTTCTTAGCTCAATTTCTCTACACTGTTTCTACAAATGGCACACCGCATTAGGGATTTACAAACAAGTTATAAATTATCTTCCTTGAATTATACGAAATCACGTTTTTGGTAGTGCGTAAAGGTATGAGATGAGTCTCAGGAATCGATTAACGCAGACTGAATTAACGCGGAACAGATTGACCATGGGTTATGCCCATATATTTCCGTAACTCGTTAAAGGAACGCAAAGGTGTGCGTGTTGCCCACGCCGAGCCACACTCGTTTCGCAACACCGCAGCCAGGCTGACATTCACGAAATAACATATGTATAGAGGCGTTTTGCTGTGGATGTGCACGCGAAAGCGGATTGAGAGAAAACGCGTTGCCCGATAGTAGAGCGACTAGCGGCTCGGCCTTCTTCTTTTGCTTCTTCTTTCTACGCCGTTGCGATGGGAAAACCTGGCAATCTCATTTTCATGTAGGGCCCGTCCGTCCCCGGCCGCGGTTCACATTCCTCGCTTGTCAAGCGATTCGCGCATGAAAGTCACGGCCGGCGGGCGGCGCGGCTGCCGGGACACGGAATGCCGGCACCCCGGACCGCATTCCACGCGCCGGCCAATCGGAAATTCGGGGCTTCCGACGATTTTCCTGTTTAAAAGGGTCTCACAGTCTAATCGACTAATCGTCGTACCCGCTCTATTCCTTGCTCGAGAATTTTCACGCGTCGCTGAACCGAAATATGTGATTTTATTGTGCCAAAGCAAGGTGACTATAATTCACATTCCCGAGAACCGGATGAACCGCGACCGATCGATGTATACAGTTATGCTGGTTTAGACGAATCAGTTATCTCGATTAATAATTAGAATTCGTTATCTCCTGGATTCCGTTAAAAATTCTATTTTCTATATTAACGTTCTACTCTAATTAATTAATTATTAGTTAATTGAACGACGATTAGATGTAAATTAGTTATACACTAATTTATGTATTGAATCTAAAAGTCTAATTGATGTGTACTTTAATTGATCGCGTAATCAGGCCGTCACTAAATATTATTGTATACATTATCCAAACGGTCATTACAAAACAATTAGCTGGAAATATTATCAAAGTAGAGAACGTATCTTTATTTGAAATGGAATAAATTCTTCTTTGGTGTTTCTATGTGCATGGCACAGTGGGTTTTCACATGTTGACTTAAGTTTGTATGAAACATCTTTGCCAAACGTTTAAGAAATATTTTCGATATTTCAGGCAATGAACTTTGAGGAAAAATTATATTTAGAGAGAAGTAAGATTTGTGAAATTATTCAACGTGATTTTTTAAGTCACAGCAAATTTTTAACGTGTAATTTTTAATATACTAATGTACTATGTACTATGTATAATTTGGACACTTTTTGGTAAGATTTTACATAACATGCAAATGTTATGCTTTCTACTTTCGGTATTTTTTATTTTCTTCTTATCTTTAATAATATCCTCGAAATTGATATTAGTTCAACCTTAAAACATTCTTGAAACGGGTTTTAACTCCTTTGACAGCATCGCAAAATTCCTAAAATATTGTTCAATTACTGCTCGGTTATTAATGTAATACCTAATAATAACTGGTTAAAAAATGAATGCTTTGTCATTGGTTTTATTTCAGGACTCGTACAACCTGAACGCAAGTTATCGCCATTTTTGCTAATCGAGAGGCACAGTAACGTGATCGATCGACCGGGAAGGCAGGAACAATCTCCGTACGCGGGAATCCCATTCGAGAGCCAAGGAACCCGCGGCGCGAGAGGTGCAACGAAATAATAATGTACCAATAAAACGACGGCGATGTAAGACGAGGCAGGTAATTAAGCCGCGTAATTACGCAGCGAAGACCGCTTCGAAATAGGAGGGCAGGCCCGCCGCCTAATATGGCGGTGACCGTGACGAATGATTTCACCGGATTCACTGCTATGCGCGAATGACTCACCAGATAATAATCGATGGGCTTCTCGCGTGCCTTGCTGTAGCCCTTCTGAAGCTCCGTCTGCTTAAGGGCATGTGCGATGTGAAGCGCGCTCGCGTCGAATCTCCCGTATTGGTATCCGCTCCCGTCCCCGGAATAATTGTGGTTGTAAGGCGAGGTCGCGCCTCCACCGCCGCCGCCGCCGCCGCCGCCTGAGTTCCCATGAAGATCGCGCTGCGACGAATTCGTTGCCGGCGGCGAACCGTGTCCGTTTAGGTGCCTGGCACAATTAGGCGAGTCTACATTATCGTAACTGCAACAAAATTATGCAACGGGTCTTCAGGGGCCTGGGGTTCGCAGCTAATGTCATTGATTCCAAGAACAATCGAGTTCCAACTCCCCCTCGCGAAACGCATTCGCTGATTCTGATCAAACTAACGCTTCATTCAATAGAACGTGATTTAATTCAGTGTTGCTGGCTCTCACTGTATTAATGCTAACGTTCAATGCATTGCGAGAGACCGCAAGAGTACGAGAAGCATAAACAGGATCGGTTCTTAACTATGGCCAAGCGCGGAGATAATAATAAGCCGAGCGTTATGGTTATATTTTCCGCGCGCGTAACGTTCGCTTCCGGTATTTAGCATGCAAATGCAACGAGCCCGCGGTACGGAAAACTGGGTCGGCATTTTTAACGGGGCCTTGGCAATGTTTCCGTGCCGATTCAGCCGTGTTCCTTGCGCCGAGCATCCTAGAGCTAATTGCCGAAGCCTGATTCATCGAGTAACGACAGACGAACAGAGGATCCCATCGCATCGCATCGCCTCGTGTACGCCGCATCGTTTATGAGAAACCCGGAGAGTCGCGGTTAAATGAATGTGTTACACCTCTCGCGCTCGTTCTTTCCTCCGGGGTTCATTCACTTGCGACGCGATGCCTCCGCTTCTTCTTCTTCTTCTTCTTCCGTCTCGTTCCTGTGCCGCAGCGTGCACGCGTGCGCTCCTTATGTCAGCCGGAGGCGGCTCGCGAAACACGGCTGCAAGAAATTCTTCCATCGGACGGACGCGTGTAAACCGCGCGCGCGCGCGCTTCTTGCCTCGCTTTTGCTCGAAGAAAACGATTCGAACAATAACGAGTGAAATAATGTTTATAATTTTGCATTTATTATAATAATAACGTTCATCTAACGTAGGAGTAAAAATCTGTTTCTGAAAAAAATACTGTGGTTCAAAACTGTAATAGTATGCACTTCAAAAATTGTTTAATAGTAGGAGATCTGGACAGTCCTTAAGTATTCATTTAATCGATAGATCGACGCGAATCACCACGGCGAGCTCGTTACTCGAAGGAAATCGGGTCAGGCATTGACATTCCGGCCGAGCAAGTGCGCTTCTCGCACAATCGCGGTTTCACACTTTGTTCGAGACCTGCTCAGAATTAAGGCCAATGTGGCTATGCGTTATGTAACGAAGACGAACCTGATGAACCAAATGTCTTTAGTCGACGCGTATTCACAGTGTCTGGATGAACGATTGTCATTTAAGGATGTATAGGCTATATACTTAAATAATGCTAACATATTGAATTTGTTNTTATTAGCAGTTCTTCCGACGTCTGATTTCTTTTTAATTATAGGAACTGCGTTTTTCTAAGGTAAATAAACTTTTCGGATTGACTGTATAGCCAATACATCCTTAATGTTGTATGAGCCGTACGATAGCTATCGATTAAACTATTATAATTAAGTCAAGTCAATTTCTGGGCCAATAGGTTGAAATAAAGCTATTATTCATTGTTTTTATTGAAGGGCTCATACAACCTTAAATCGCGCACATGATTGTCGCGAGATATTCGCGAAAAAAAATTAAACTTGTTAAAAACTGTTCATCTGAGTTACATGACTGATATACCACATGGGAAAGAATAATCGGTTTTGTAAAATTCTAATTGTTAGAGAAATCAGTGGGTCGAGTACGAATGATTTGTCTCGTTCCTGGAAACCCATTCAGAAACTCGATTAACGCGAACGAAAACAACGGCAGTAAATACGCAGTAAAAGACTGATTGGTTGGTTAACGTTAACAATCCCGATTAAGAAATAGTTAACCGGTGCAAAGTCCGGGGCGTCCGTTCGTAGTCCACTTAAGCAGCGATCTCGATTTAACACCGAAGGGAAAGTGGTGAAACCGAACGTGAAGCGAGTCGATCGACTTTCCGGCCGGTATCGTTGAAACCCCATTAAAACACGAGAAACGTAAAGGAGGCCCCGGCCGTAGCGCATTAATTTTCTTCCAACTGTCGTCGAGTGGCTCGAGCTTTAATAGCTTTCCGCGGTTCTATTTCAGAATCAAAAAGGACGTGTGATCTGGATTGTGAGAAACCAACACGGAATTTTAACGAGGCTTTAACAGCAGCTTGTAACTTTCAGTACATAATAGAAATCGCAATGAAAAAATACTTTGCTCTGCGTAAATTGTTACTAGAAGCAAAGATGAAAATGATTAAATCGTTTTGCATTGATGGAAAGCGAAGTTAAATGTACAGTTGGAGTTCTTCCACGGACTGAGAAGTAAGCAAAAGGGGAGAAATGCTTGCATTAATTCCGCGATCGCTTTCAAGGTATCGTTACGTAGCTGTAGGGAAACGTTCCCAGAGTAACTCAACCCGTAACCTTTGGATCAACGATACCGGTTGCGTACGATCGGCCGCGTGTCCTTGGAATAAAATCGTTGAAACGCGCCTGGAGGAAGGCTTGATTACGCGCATACCACGAAAATTATACGTCCCGGTAGCATTTTCGCAAGAAACGACACTTTTTCCTGAATCACTGCCCCGTTTCCGGTGACGTGACCGTCGCGACGTGAATACGAAACGAGAACGCGAGAGAACGCGATGCAAATAACTGAGCTCGTTTCAATCGCAACTAGTTACCCCCACGTGCTACGCCGTAACTAATTTCCTTATTACGGTTACTGTTATTTAATCGGCACCCATTTTGCTCGCGGGAAGGCTGCGTTCAACGCGTTCCGCAATAAGCCTCGAACGGTGCGTTGCTCCTCGTTGAATAGTAATCCGGGATTTTTCGTTTCCCTTCGCGCGGACTCGCGATGGGGCAGGTATAACAGTATCGCGGAGTCCTTGTGTTCACGCTAATATCTATAAACGTAACAGGGAACGAGGAAAGGGTTGGATCCGGACAATTCCTCGACACTTCGTAGCTCACGTTTTCTAAGTAAACTAAAATAATCGTAGAGCATCAAATAAAAAGAGACTCTACTGACCGAAGACACAACGTCTTTGTAACATTAATCAGTGGCTCATTCATTAAATGATATTTATGAGTGATCAGAATGAAGACGATTTGCAGCGAATCGATTTATGGAGATTGGAACGACTTGAATACATGGTAGAAATTGACACTATTTTAGTGCTACCTGCTTAGCAAGTCTACGGTACACGTGCTCGTTCCACGAATCTACCGCAAATTCCCACATCCCGATGACGTTAGATCATCATCGGTTTCTACTCAGTACATTCTCGAGGCTACTAGCTTTACATTAAACACGGTACTGTTACAAGACTGCAAATATAATTTATCTAACCGTGTCAAAAGTAATTAATTGAACTGAAAAATTGAAATTGATAGTTCCCAGAGTAACTCAACCCGTAACCTTTGGATCAACGATACCGGTTGCGTACGATCGGCCGCGTGTCCTTGGAATAAAATCGTTGAAACGCGCCTGGAGGAAGGCTTGATTACGCGCATACCACGAAAATTATACGTCCCGGTAGCATTTTCGCAAGAAACGACACTTTTTCCTGAATCACTGCCCCGTTTCCGGTGACGTGACCGTCGCGACGTGAATACGAAACGAGAACGCGAGAGAACGCGATGCAAATAACTGAGCTCGTTTCAATCGCAACTAGTTACCCCCACGTGCTACGCCGTAACTAATTTCCTTATTACGGTTACTGTTATTTAATCGGCACCCATTTTGCTCGCGGGAAGGCTGCGTTCAACGCGTTCCGCAATAAGCCTCGAACGGTGCGTTGCTCCTCGTTGAATAGTAATCCGGGATTTTTCGTTTCCCTTCGCGCGGACTCGCGATGGGGCAGGTATAACAGTATCGCGGAGTCCTTGTGTTCACGCTAATATCTATAAACGTAACAGGGAACGAGGAAAGGGTTGGATCCGGACAATTCCTCGACACTTCGTAGCTCACGTTTTCTAAGTAAACTAAAATAATCGTAGAGCATCAAATAAAAAGAGACTCTACTGACCGAAGACACAACGTCTTTGTAACATTAATCAGTGGCTCATTCATTAAATGATATTTATGAGTGATCAGAATGAAGACGATTTGCAGCGAATCGATTTATGGAGATTGGAACGACTTGAATACATGGTAGAAATTGACACTATTTTAGTGCTACCTGCTTAGCAAGTCTACGGTACACGTGCTCGTTCCACGAATCTACCGCAAATTCCCACATCCCGATGACGTTAGATCATCATCGGTTTCTACTCAGTACATTCTCGAGGCTACTAGCTTTACATTAAACACGGTACTGTTACAAGACTGCAAATATAATTTATCTAACCGTGTCAAAAGTAATTAATTGAACTGAAAAATTGAAATTGATATCGGAAATAGGGTGTAAAATTAGAGCATTGATTTTACATACAACCGTTATGGACAAATGATTTTTATAATATTAATTTACTAATTAGTAGATATTTGTGCAAAATGAATCATTTATCAAACCGGTTAAAGAAACGCGTTCTAGATTTCTTTTCTTATCTAATCGTAAGCATTTCCGGACATAAGTTTATATGAACTTTTCTCAACTATTTGACCTCGATCATACTTAGAGGTAGAGTAAGTTTAATCCTAACGTTTCTGAACACCCTGTATGTGCCTTTATATTTTCTGCACATTTCATTTTCCTTCAAATCCGTAGCCTATTGATTGCTATGATAAGAAATCTCTTACCAGGACGGATAAACTCCTCGCGGTGACGCTCCACCGGCTCGGATCTGCTCGTTGACGTAACCGCTTCTGGGCACGTTGAGAGCGCTCCTGATGCCCACGCTGGACCCATCCAAAGTCCCCGGGCCCGGTTTAGGAACATGACTGCTGCAATAGACTTCCTTGTCGTTGATCGTGTGCTGATTGTTGTAGTAGGTCTTCAGGGTCAGCTTGGTCCCGCAGATCGCACACTTGAAGCAGCCCGCGTGAAAGAACGTGAAGTCTTTCAGCGGACCTACCCTGTCCACCTGATACACCGTCTGGTTGCACCTGAGGCACGTGCTTTCGTAGAAATTCGGTCGATACATCCTTCCCGCTCGTCGAGCTTCGCTTGAGCCACCGTCTACCGAGTCGATTATGCTTAATCGTGTCCTCAGAACCCACTGTATCTTGCCGTGGCAGCATGCGTCCTTGATAAAAGATCGCCAAGTTGTAATGGACACGTACAGACAATAAATCAATTCGGAATTCTACCGGCCAATGGTTAATTGTACGATACGTTATTCAATTATCGTTCGCTGATTTTGCCACGAAGCATTGTGATTATAAAATGAGTTACGGGTGAATAAACAGGATTGGATTTATCATTTGTATTAGTTCAACGATATAATCCGGTAAAATGCGCGGTTTAATTGGCGGTAATTACCGTAATGCAAAAGACGCGTGCGCGCGTGAATCAGACCGAGGCCGTTTCTTAACTCCCAATAATTATATCCCCAGGATGTTTGAGAAAGAGAGAGGAGAAAAACAAACGGCGAAGCGTACAAGAAAACATCGGGGCGATAGCATCGCGATCATGCGAAGCTCGAGATTGAAAAATTGATAAACCAAAACGAACGAGTGACCGAGCCGCCGACACTTCCCTGCTGCCTTTTGCAACGCGGATCCCGTTGCCAATACTTTTCACAGTGGACGAATGGGTAATTGCAACAGATTTGGCGGGTGCACGTATGTGGTTTCGAACACGAGGATTTTCACACGCGAGAAACGATACGCTCGTTTAGCGTTACAATCGCTTCTTGGAAATCGCATTTCTTTTTATTCTCTGCTTCCTTTTTACAGTTTTCTATGCTCTGTTCTAGTTGTGGCGAAATAACAATAACAAAAGATTAGAAAACGTGCTAGACTGAAATTTATTATTTCTCAGAAAATTTGAAGAATTTCGTCAGAATTTTTTTTACTATGATCCGAGGTTTCCCTTTTCTCTTTACAATTCCTTATGCAAAGTACGTCGAATTCTCTTTCCCGCAGACCACAATGGCGATTACGTCACACAGTTAGCGACCATGCACAACAATACCGTAATAAACAGAGTACAGTCGAGCGTGTCACGCATCACCGAATCCGCGGTGCTTTCCGCTCGTCGCGACACGCACTGATTCGTTTTTTCAGCCGCCTTTCAGAACCGCGATCCTTCCCCCGAGACGAAAATTCCCGATGAAGATGGACGCGCTGGAAAGTTCTTCTTCCGGAGAACGAGCACGCCTCGCGTTGGAGAAAGCATTTCGCCGCGATACTTCATTACGATCGATGGATTTATGCTCGCGTCGAGTCTTACGACTGACACGGAATTCATACGCTGACCCTTTCATGTATCTCGTAATTAAGCAAAATTATTTGTCTCGTACGGTGTTTATCAATTTGCAATTGAAGTGTATCGTTGCAGGTACGCGGAAGTCGTTACTTAGTACGCAGCTGAACGTTCGTTAAATTAACCGAGAAGCGGCCAACATTTGTATCTCATGTTCGACGGTAACAGTCGTAAACGTTTGCGGATGATCGTAAATTACATGTGCATTTCTTCCTTTTTTCCCTCGGCATATCGCGTCTTGTTTACAAAAACCCGGCTCGACGTACGCTTTTTCGTAATCGCGAGAGATCTCGCCGCGGTCGGCTAGAGACCAGCGCAGGGACTACGCGCGCATTTTAATCACGCGTTGCGCAACGTTCAAAGAGGAAATCGGTAACGAGTAAAATGCGACACTTCCAATTAAGTATACAAGTACTCCCCGGTTGCCATTCATCGTTTGACGCGTGCGTAATCGCCAATTTCAACACAGATGCCTGTGCATACACGTTCTTCTCTGTACCAATCGTTCGACAATCTAAACTTCGCAATCGAACGCCAGGATAGAAATACATACGGCCGAGCATATGTGCAGTCGAAACGGATGTTAAATTAACTCACTCCAACTTCTTTAATATCCGTCCAAACAATATATTTTTCTATGGGATGGAAGAAGACTTACAATTAATTTACTATGCAATTTTTATTGGTCGAAATCGAGAAGAAACAGTAAACATTGTATTTATCAATTTTTCTATTGGGATCTCTAATAATTTGAAACATATCGTTTGTAAATCTGCGTAAGTAACTAATACATATGCATGATATAAAGTACAAATAGGTAGCTGAGCTGGAAGAGATTCAGAATTAAGAAAATCTCAGGCTTTCACAACTTTTAGTCTACAACTCAGATAAATTGAAGAATATTTAATGTTTCGTTGTTTCTAACTTTTTAATGCTTCCACTAATTTTGATAAGACTTTATCTATGCATATAATTTACTTAGATCGACAAATGGAATATATCAAATTTTTATTAGAGATTCCAATAAAAAAAAGTGAAGAAACAGGACGTTCACTTTTCTCTTGCTTCGACGAATAAAAATTGTTCACTTACTTTTACATATTGCATAGTAAACTAAATCTTCATATATCTCATAGAATATAATAAAAAAAGTTATTCGATTTTGGAGTGCTTAACATTCGACTCTACATCGTAGGATGTCTCACGCCGGTCGCAAAATACACGACGTCACACATGTGAAAATTATTTATTGAATTCCCCGTGTCGTTTATCATTCGATAATGCCTGCTTGAATACCCGGTGTGTCCCCATTCTTGCCCACCTTCTCTTAGGTATTTACGCTGGTCGCGCACACGTATCTAGGTACGTGCATTGGCCACGCACGCGTGCGCACGCGTTTCACAGACACAGACGTGCTCGGGTATACGTAATTCTGTGTATTTTAAAGGAAACAAGAAACATTATCGAGGTGAATCGATGGGCACGCGACTCTCGATTCCGTTCGACGCGGATACGACGAGCTAACGGCTTATCGTTCGAGAAGCCGCGTTATTTCCGCGTTTGCGACAGTTTGTCTGGTTACTTAACGCGCGCGAAAGTACCGGTGAATAGCAGGCATTCCATTGAACGGGCACGTCCAAGTGGCCTGGTACACGTTCCACGGGTTTTACTTGATCTCCTTCTGTCCCCCAACCGATTCCAATTATCCTTTGCGCGAGAATCATATTCGATATTCAGTTCGATGGAACACGTGTGTCCATCGACACCATTAGACTTCGCGCAACGAGTTTTGCGTTACAAAATAAGCGAACGAGATATGTTATAAAATTATCGGGCGCGGTGCGATTGGACCGGTCGCTCCGGCTGCAAGACAATCGGCTGCAGGATGAAAAAAGCCGAGTTCACCAGCAAGGCCAGATACCCCCCTTGCCCCGCGAACGACCCGGAACGATATATATCAACGTGCATACTCACGTTCTCATGCTTCCATGTCCACCAGCGTGGTCCACAAGAAACCTCGACGCACGTTCCGCTGCATCTCTTCTTCACTGGTCCCCTTTTACCCTCGACACGATTTACTTTCTATCTTAATAAATATGCCGTGCTCCGTTTACCATCGACGAACTTCGACACTGTTGAAAATCGCGCACGATATCGCGAAACGAGTTCCGCTGCGTTCCGACTGCGTCGCGTCCTCGACGAGCATTAAAATCACCGGGTGCCCGACAATCACGGACGCACTCGGACAGAACCTCGGCGATTCCGGAAACAGGTCCACCTGTCAGCTAACCGGGACGTATCCAAACAGTTCTGAATAGATCGACGCCTCGTGACGTTTCAACTCCGGGTTCCCGACGGATCAGCACCAGACGTATAGCCGCGACTCGACCTTCCCGTCGACTGAACGTCTTCTGGCACGGTTCTTTTTCGGTAGGTGTCCGCCACCTGGAATGAGGTCTCGCCACCAACCGAGGCGGCCACGCGAGAGGTCGAACCTGAATATATCGCCACCTGCCTCCTTCGACGTTCCAGGAAGATCTGAGGTGAGAGGGACGGCCATTTTGAGGGACCGCCGTACGGCACTCAGGTGGCGCTATCGTTTGGAGAACTCACTCTTTTACCTGCGTTCGCCTGGTATTCCTCACCTGCGACGACCCGTGCTTGTTGCCTTCTTTATCTGTTTCTTCTCTTATTTTCATTATTAATCTCACTTGGAGAGCTTTAGATATGTCTTTTACTTATAAGATTATCAACAGTCTTATACCTTGCCCTGACCTAATCCCTAAAATTAACGTTCCGGATAAAATCTTGAGAAAAAACGAAGTACTTCTTATTGAACGTTACTGCACTTTGTACGGATATTACAATGCGATAAATCGAATAGTCGTTCATGCCAATTTTTCTCATTGTAAGGCAGATATTTGCTTTAAATCTGTGTCGAACATCAATTATATCATACTTATTCTTTTATGTACTTACAATAGTATTATGTCATTCAGTTTTTATTATTTTCATTGTTACATTCCATTGTTACATTTTATATACGTTATCCTAATTTTATATTTTATATTTAGTTTCCACTTTGTTCTTACTTCTTACTGTATGCCAATGGGTTTAACAAACCAGTATATTAATAATAAATAAATGAATATTTATTGCAGATGTTAAATAAAAATGACCACGTTCTTATTTTTATCAACTAATTGAACAATTGATGTTTGTTCTTCTTGAGAGGAAAACAATTTCTTTGAAAATGATTAATCGTGTGGGTGGATAGATGATTGTCCCAGGATCTGACAGTTTCTCGCTTTTGCTGGAACGTGGTTCACTACTTTCATTCAATCAGCTGATCGATACGTGATGAAAAAAGAAAGCGGAGACCACACCTCGGCTGTGTTTACCAAGATTGGTGGTCACTGTTTTAGAATTTACGCACTGATCACTCTTAATCGCTCGTGCATGATTCACACGATTCTTCTCCTTTTCTTCTTCATATTATTATTATTAATTAATATAACCAAAGTAAGAATTAAATATAAAATATAAAAGTAAGATAATACGCAGAGTCGTGAAAAATGTTGAATTTAATTTTATGATATAAAGACCAAATCTGTGGAAGAATATTCTACATATACTTGGTTTACCAATAAAATATTTTTAGAGTATTGGAATAATGAATATGTACGCCCTCGTGGGCTTTAATATTTCTTTGCAGGCAGCTTCTCTACCTGTCGCTCGGACGTCATTTTTCGCCTACTTTTTAACAACCAACTTTCACTGACGCATTCGGAACACCGTTCGACGGAACGCAGTCTGACTCAAGTAGGCGCTAACTGTTCATTTTGCGAAGACAATAAGCTGGTGACGAGAGCTGTTCAATTGTATCGTTAACAGGTGTGTCAAAGAATAAAACAATTGAATTGGAATATAGTACAGAACGTAAAGGACAAAATGAAATCACTCATTCAATGACACTAAGTCTACCAAGGGGGGTCAAAATAACTTGTTTAGCATTTCTTATAATCATTATTTATTTTCAGTACATTTCGT
>NW_017147017.1:2409440-2434059 GCF_001652005.2 Ceratina calcarata
AAAAAATAGGTCATTTTGCCCTGGTAGAAGTAGATATTCGTCAATCGTCAGTAGTTTCAATGTTAAGGATCATATTATTTTATAATATTCTAATACACGATCGTAGATATCCTGTTTCTACTTACTATGATTAAACCAGAAGTAGAAGCTCGTTCACAAGGTTCCATTTAACGAATCTATTACAGTTGTAAGAACGAATCATTAAGGCTCTATCAACCTGCTTATGGTAGTTTTCACTCGGCATACCCGAGGTGTATCGGGCTTCGATATCTCGAATGAGATCATTTACCCGAGTGAACGTACACGGGCGGAACGGCCGTAGGTGTGTACCGGTCGTTTTTTTTTCTTCCTTTCGAATGAGAAGCAAGTTGAGCGCTCTCTCTCTCTCTCCCTCTCTCTCTCCCTCTCTCTCTCCCTCTCTCTCCCTCTCTCTCCCTCTCTGATACAATAAATTATTATTTAAATTAATTGTTCAAACAGTTCCCCTGATATTTCGCGTTCCACGACAACGTCGGTCGTAATTTAATGAATCGCAGATCGAGACGATAAACTAAAGAGAGAAGGACGCTACGCATGAAGGAAGGAAGGAAGGAAAGAAAAGTTTTCGCGCGGCATTTCGAAGCCTACGCGAATGTTTCCGACGCACGTGGGATGCAGAGTTGTAAGCTGATGATGTAACCGCTAGCCGGCAACGGTTAGCATATAATTGCTGTTCATTGTACTTGCATTACTATGCTAATCAGAAGTTCAATGAATTTTAGTAAAATGTGAAAAACTAATAAACTGTATCACGAAATTCATAATTTACGTAAATAATTCTATTCCTCTCCTGGTAACTCCAAATTAATGATAGCCTTAAAATAAATGATAAAACAAATGCTATTCCGATTTTCTTCGTCCTTGGCCAAGATTTGTTAAAGAAAAACGAATATGCTCCCTTCGTAGGGAGGCTCGGTTTCGCTGCAGCGCGATGTCAGCCGAAGCCGCGTCTAAGCGACTCGCAGCGTCGTCGCGATATATTTACGCGAACGAGGAGACTTCGGTAGAACGGTGGCATCGGTCCAGCAGCCACGTTACGAAAATAGATTTCGGCTGGTGGCGATGCAACAAGCTCCTCCGTCGAGGAGACGAGGCGTCGAGGCGACCAGTACCGTGACGGCCAGTTCCCGAGGAAAACCGGAGAAATCGACTCCGCGAGGTCCCACATGAATGTGAGTGCGATCTTCCTTCCGTGAGCGCATTATCGGCGTTACGCTAGCTACCCCGCTATCACAGTGGCATAGTGCGTCCTTTGTTTCCCGCTCGCCGCGTCGATAACACGGTGCATCGGCCTGGAAGATGCCCGACCAGGCGGAAACGTTTCTCTTTCCCGGGATCCAACGATTCTCTTCGCTTTTACCTGAACCTGTGCCTGAAAAACTGCATGAAGGCGCAATCGCGCAGCTAGAACGCACAATGAGCAGCAGATGAGAACTAGCGTCTCGGCTTTGCTTCCGCTACGGAAGAGCGAGGACGCAGGATTGATGCGAATCGCGATGCACCGTGGCACCATCGTTGCGGAAGTTCCTGCCGGATTTCGCGTGCCGTTCCACGTTCCTTCCGGCGTGAACGAGGGATCGAGCCGCTCGCGGAGAAGACACGCGATGCGGGCTGCGCTTTGCACGCTCGGTGACATTATCGCAGTGAAAGCATCTAAAAAATTTTGTTTCCTGTGAGAATAACGGCGAACACGGAATCCTCCTGGTTCGCTGGAAGTAAAATCAGAGTTTTCGGGTTTTACGTGACACGTGTCAGTGACGGTGATCGATCGTGCTGGACGATCATCGGAAAAAATCGCTTAACGAGCCTTCAAATTTGTTTGCCCGTCGGAGGCCTGCTCGTTATCCAGGAAACGAACGCTAATAAAGCCGCGATGGGCTGGATTTACTATTACGTAGTTAGAAAAATGTTTTGAGAGGAAGCTTCTGGCTGCCAGAGTTTGGAATTGTTCCAACGGCCGCGGCGCGCTGCGGACTCTTGCAATTTTATCGAGAAATAGAGTTCTAACGCGACACGCTAGGTATTTGCTGTTTTACCGGATTCTATTCTCGAAACGAATTCGGTTCCCGATCATCGACAGGAAGTCGTTCGAAATTCATGCGTTCCCTCTATCTTTATTTTTACCCAACGAACGAAACAGATAAAACGCGTGTCTATGACGAGCGTACGGCGAGATTCTAAATTTACAGTTCTTGGGAATCGGCTGCTTTGTTGCTTTTTGTAGTTAGACGGGATAGCAGCAATAGGGAACAAAAGAGTTCGAAACGGCGGTACGGCGCGACGGGCAGCACAGGAAGAACAGGAGGGGTAGACGTTCTAAAGATACGTATAGCTCTAATTCGAGGATCTAATTCATGTCTATGGAACTCGTGGCTGGAATCGCGGAATAGTTCCCTTGCAATAATTAGAACGATCCTGAATTTTCAAATACAATTCCAAATTCAAGTAGAACGTCTGTAAAATGTATAAATGAGCTGAACACGCCTGACTTGTGCCGGATAGAGTTGGAGATATTTAATTCAGTTTCGATAGAATTTTCAATGAATGGAAGGCGACGATATTTACGTGGGCGTCTACGGGTGAAAAATATAGAACGTCGCGTGGCGTTCGGCTCGATTTTATTTCGAGACGCGGAACACGATTTTTCCCTAGCAGAAATAGCCTAGATTTTGGCCTCTTCCGACGGGGAAATCAACCGACACGTGACGTCACGCTTTCACGAGGAGTCCACTCGAGAAATCTCGATTGACCGTTCAATTTGGGTTTAAGAATCACTGCTCAAACACCCAGTAGTCCAAGGTGCGATGACATGGATTCGGGCTTGGCAGCCGAGCCGAAAGCCTTCGACGCTGCCAACGTGTCACCCCAATTCGAGATCGCGTACAAAAATGCAAATGTCTCGCGCATACATATAAACAATTGAAACGAGTCATCGTTGCGTCTCCGCAGACGTCGGCTAGCTTTACGCGTTTCGCAATTGTTTCGAGTACAAGCACAAAATTATTAAAAAGAAAGGGATTAGATCAGTGGTGGGCAAAGTACGGCCCGCGGGCCAATTTCGGCCCGCGAAATTATTTAATCCGGCCCGCCGAGGGCCCATCGACATGGCTAGTATATGGCCCGCTATAATTACGTTTTCACGGTCGAGAAGTATAAAGTGCACTTTTTCTATAATTCTGGCCCTCCTCTAGAATTTCTTAAACTTTGTGGCCCCCCATTAAAAAAGTTTGCCCACCACTGGATTAGATTGTACTATAATAACATTGTAGATGATAAATATTATTTTACAGAACCCGGGAGCTGAAAAATGGCGCCCGATGGCGATCTCGAACCCATCGACCCGGTTGCGCATGGCGAGGTCCATGCCCCACTGGGTGATGGTAAGTAAACGGACAATCCACTTTCGATCTGTCGACTACAAATGTTCCATTAACGAAAGGCGCAACAACAGAAGGAAGCGGAGCAGCAGAGTCAACGTAAACCACCGACCCCGCCGAAACTGCCGCCGCCGTCGCTCTCCGGAGACTGCGGCGACCCGGACTACGAGATCATCGAATTTCCGACCCGACCGCAAGCACAGAAGTCCTCGACACCGGTTACGAACGCGTACAAGTGCGCGCTATGCGGAACGGAGAACGTGTTCGCCCGTTGCGACACCTGCAACGGGAATTACTGCGAGGCCTGCGACGACATGAACCACAAGCACCCGAAGCGAAGGAACCACGTGCGGCGACGGATCCTGACGGATCTCGCTAGTAGGACGCGGCCGCCGTTGCCGCCCAAAGGGGAGAACCTGTCGAGCCCGCCGCCGATCCCGCCGCCGAGACGAAACCGAAAGAACACTCAGGTAGGATGCAACCTGGCCTGAGGCTTTCAACCCTTCCCGTGTACTTTCTTCCAGGCTGACGACGTCTTGTCGACCTTAGGTACACCCGAGCGTCCTGGAGGCGGTCCGGAATCTGTTCGGCTGCTCGCTACAGTCCATCGATCGGATCAACGGAAACCAAGTTGCGAGCTCGATTTTTTGACAATTCCCTGCTTTTCACTCCCTCCCGTTTCGCTTCGGTTTCTATCTTAATTATTAGCGATTCTCCCCAGCGATTTTGCTTGATCGCGTTTTGAACGCAACTTCGTCTCCGGTGACTCGAATCGAGATCCAATCAGACATTCGTCGTATAAGAAGTAAACTGTTGCTTGTTACTGGTTGTACCGTGCAGATTTCTAGTTGGTTTCCTGAAAGGGAGAACACGTCACACCGAGGCATAATTTGAAGATTGTTAACCCGCCGGCCATCGCCCCATACGAGCTTTAAATAGTCGTTTAAGTGTTATTTCGCTGAGATTTTATCTTGAGACTCTGTTATTGTATATTGACCTTGTTTCTTCTTAATACATCATGTTACCGCAAAAACACTGCCGCCGTATTCACTGAACCCATTTCACCACACACTGTCGATAAACTAACGGCGGGAAAACATGCTCAGATATAATAATTTGAGCAAGGCTTCATGCAAAGCTTTTCTGAAGTGAATATGGCAGAGCTTGGCAGACACGACGATTGGTTTCAGTTATCAGTTTCTCACTGTTTCCCGTACCGTTACTGGTACCATACACATTATTGCTATGCACCATTTATCAATTAACATGCGCATACATGTTTATTATTTTCAGCTTACAGCAGCGTCGCCTATTTTATTTTACTCCGTTTGCTAATGTAGAATTACTATTCCTCGTTTTATTTGTACTTCACTGTTATTTATGTTACCAGCTGCTCTTGATTTATCAGGAACATCAACGTTTCGTTTTGTACTAACGCTTTGTTTATCATCAATTTAGCCACGCACGTCGCCGCAATTTAATTTTAGCCGCAAGCCGAAAGCGCGCCATCCTTTTTTGTTTCAAATACTTTCCTCGCCATCGTCCAATAAAAAACAAAAATCAACAACAACCGGAATGCATTTCCATTCGTCGACAACGATTTCCGACGACCACGCATACCACGAACCGTGTAATAAAGTTCAGGTTTCGCGCTTAGGCTAAATCGACCCAAAGCCAGGGAACCACGAATCTCTCCTTGATCGAGAGAGTCGGCAGCTTGAAGCGCGCCCTCCCAAACACGACCAGGCCTCTGTCAGCTACCTTAGACACGAGAACCGTGTCGAAATCGATGCAATCAGTCAACACTACAGCCAACGATGGATCAGGATCAGGCACCGATAAAATGTCCACGCTTCAGGTAAGCCTCTACGATCCCTCAGTCAATACAGACAATGCAGTAGATGCTCGATCAGTAATTTGTCATAAACAAGCTTTCAGTGCCGTTTAATAATATGTATCGCTTGATAACTCGCAAAGTGATAATAATAATAATTTCATAATGGTAAATGATCCATTAGCAACCGCTTACCCGATAGAATAATACTCGTAACTTCGGTTTCCATTAAGTAGATACCTAATTCGATAATGCGATGGCGCAGATTCTTAATTAAATATCGATATCATTATCGTGCGGTCGACTTGATAATTCGATTAGGTTTTAATTATTCATTAGTAACCATGACTCGAATAATTAATATTTTCAATGTACACGTGTTACACGCTGTACGAGTGGCGATAGAGATACGTTCGATGAATGCGTAAAACGGCCTCGAGCGAGCATGAATTATTTAATGTGCGTGCGAATTGTTCAGGAGAGGTACAGGAAATATCAGGAAGCGATGAGGGCGCAGGACGCGAACAGAAGGAGGCATCCTCCGCCGTCGGACGTTCCAAGAGACGGCATGAACGTGAGGCCGCTCAGTATAGGCAGCCCGAAACTGGCACCACCGGTACCGCCGCCACCCCCACCCAGATCTATGATGCAATCGGCCAGCGTTTGCGATTTATCGTCACCGCAGATGTGGAATCCCGGAATGCACCAGGTGACTATCAATAAACGTGATTGAATAATCTGAAAATATCACTGCGCGTAGATTGTCATTGATAAGAGTGTAATAACTGTATCAATTTTCTTTTTCTCAAATTATTACTACTAAGATATAGTGAAATAATCATTGAGCATAACCATTCAACGTTATATATAAACGTTCTTTGCTACGTATAATAATAACGACGAAAATCGAGCTGGTAACATCTGGTGAACTATCCTGTATAGCTAATGGTTATTTCAAGACAATTGTTTACAGAAATAACGAGAATGTTAATACAAATTACTTTTATCGATGAATCTACTCGTATACTTAATCTGTGTTATTAATAAATTATTTTCCAGGCGCAATCGATGGCACATTTAGGACCCGGTGGCATGCCCATGATGTGGTACCCACCGAACCTTCCATGGGACATGACCATGGGTGGTTCAACGATGAGCCTGAACCATCCAGCGATGTGGGGCTATCCTATGGGATACCCTCCGTCGCAGATGCTCCCGCCGCACTATCCAGGGTCCTTATCGAGGCCCCACAGCCCAGCCAGGAGTGTGAAATCGAGCAGAAGATCTAGAGGCACCTCGCCGTCACCTAGTCTCAAGTCCAGAAAATCGTTGGCTAGTAGATCGCGATCGAGAAGATCCCAAGGATCACCGTCTGACGCCAGCTCCGAGGATTCCGGGGAATCGGACTTCGACGACAGGCTATCTCGTAGCTCTAGACGCGGCAGCATGTCCAGAAGCTCGAGGCAGAGAAACTACCACGAGGATGAGCCTCCCCGGACTTTGCTAACAAGAAATCGTCGCGAGTAAGTCAGGATTTCGACTAGTTAATATTACTATATAATTTTGTTCGACGTTGAATGAAATAATTTTTTACTTTTCCAGGAGACTGAGGTCGGAAGAGAGGATAATCAGCTCGGAGGATCAGTGGCCTGAGAGTCAGTCGGGCAAACGGTACTCGGGCAGAGGTTACGACGAATTCCAGAAGAACACACTGAATTCGCGACGGAGATACGAGCAAGACGAGCGCAGGCTGTCTAGGCTTGACTCGCGATTGGATCGCGTGCAGAACGGGAACTATCGTCGAAGACGAAGCACCGACGACGACGAGTCGGACAGAAGATCCACTTTACAGACCCGATCGAGGGTGACCAGTTCCTCGGACGATCACTTCGAGAAACCGGAAGTAGGTCCGCGACGAAAGGAAGACGATGTACCGAGAAGAGCGCCCACCGTGAGAACTGAGATACCTTCGGACAATCTTGAAAGATTATCTCGCAGAGATTCGCAACGATCCTCTCTCGACAGTGATACACAGAGTAGGAAGACGTCATCCAGGAGAGTTCAAGAGACAGAAAGGGTTAACGGGGACGAAGATGAAGAAGCATCTCGCACCGTGAAGAACGTACGAAGTCGCGAGCCCTCGTTGAGGAGAGAAACTTCGATCGAAGAAACGGAGAAATCAAGAAGGAAATCGTCCCTTGATTCTGGTAATCAAAGCGTGAGGAAAACTCCGTCGCGCGAAGCGGTGCCGAGGAAGATTCGGGAGACTGACGATCAGGGCTCTTCACGATCTGGCAGCAAGAACCAAGAGGAGATTCGAGAAGCGAGACGTTCCGTGGATAAAGAGAAACGTAGCAAAGAATTCGTAACCAGAAAAGTAGAGGACGAACCAGCTGAACGTTTAGACAGTGTGGCATCCGTTGCCAAAGGGGAAAAGCGGGAGACGAATCAGCAAAAGCCAACGAACGATGCGAGCGAGAAAACTGACTTGCAAATACCGAAGGAGGAATGGGCCTGCGAGCACTGCACCTTTATAAACAACGTCCGGGACCGCGTTTGCGTGGTTTGTTGCAAAACGAGGAGCAGCGCGCTGCCACCGAGCAACGAGGAGAACGCGGATGACGTACCGAATGGTTCGAGCGAGATCCCGAAAAGTGAATCTGATAAGGCGCCCAGCAACGTGAGCAATCCGAGCCCGGATCTCGAGAAACGGACCAGCCTGTTAAAAATTTCTAACAGCGAAGAGAGCGGTGGTGACAGTGGCTCGACGAAGAACAAAGGTAGAGCGAGACGCAAAATAAGCTTTTCGTTTGGTACCAAGTCGAATCAGTGAATGAATTGTCGTACCTGTTGCCTGTGTTGAACGTTTATCCCCCTCCCGCTGTTTCCGTTTCTCTCTTTTTTACGCGAAATTAAATAACAGACGATTAAGAATTGTCCCTTCTGTCGATGTATACCCTTGGATGAATAATAAAGTGACATGGAAAATTGTTTCGTACACGATCAGTGGAAACCAAATGCATAGTCGTATTTGAAACAAAGCCACTCTGTTTTATCATTCATTAACTCTCATTATTTTTTCCTTTGATCATGTCCGACGCAGTTATTATTCATTCAACAGGAGCTGCTTTCAAGCACGGGCGTGCATTTGGCCGATATTCTTTTCATCCGAATTTCTTTTTGTCATAAATCTTGAAATGTTTAATCCTTTCATGGGAACACAACCGATAATTGTTAGTCTTTTACGCTCGAAAAACAATTTGTCTGTTTCCATTATAAAATAACTAATATAAATGGAATAACGTAACTTACATCACAGAGCTCTACATTTCCATAACTATGAAGGGATTAAATGAAGCTTTTGCTAGCCTGCATCAGCATGATGTTTCTCACCAACCAACATCCATGGTTTTGAATATTCATAACAATTAGTATAACTACATAACTGAATACTATTTGCAGATACAGATGCAAACTCCTCTTCAGCAAAAAGTATATCTGCATCAATGACAAACACGGTTAAACCAAAGACGGCCGAGATCTTCGAGACTCGTAAAGATGCGTCTTCCAAAATGGATGAAGAGAACGAACCAAAGGAACGACCGACGCTAGGAAAAATTCTGAGAAGCCATTCGGTTTCGACTGGAACCTCTCCGCCTCCGCAGAACATTTCCACTCAAGTAAGGAAGAACTTCTTTTTTAGAGGAAAAGAGGCTATTAGTTCAAGTAAAGAGGAATCGGAATGTTTCATCAGATATGATATACATATATCATTCCAGACGTACGACTATCTACCAGCGAGAGGTAGCGCGGGATTCGTGAGAGCTTCATCCGCCTCGAAAGGATTATTGTATTATGAGGATAGCGACGTGGAGGTAAAACGAAAGATTAATACAGATACGTGATGTATCTCCTAAAACGAAAACTTTCGAATATTTATATTAATTTAAAAAAAGAGTTAAACAGTAATTCAGATATTTCAGTTTCTCATTTTATCTAACTTTGTGCATTTGCTTGTTAAATAATTTTTATCTTGGGATATATGTCCCATGTATTTATCCAATAAATATCGATGCGACGTTTTATACACGAATGTATTTAAAAAATGATTAAATAATGGGAAAGGGTGCCGAGCCTGTGTTGCAGGAACAAGTTAGACTCGTGAGCAGCCCGGACTTGTATCCGCGAACGATCCAGGAACAATATCTCCAGCAGCTGATCGGCGCGGGCGGACCGAGCAGAGATCGTACGCGACGAAACTCGATCGACTCCACTCACCTTTATTATCGTTCCAGGGTAAACTTGACAGCTATCCCTCGAGCAAACATTGGTTTCTAATCCGATTTAATTCCCAGTACACGACTTAACACGATTCCGTGATTGTGCTAGTTCCGTAGCCTCGGTGTGAACGTTGACAGGATTACCTTTTACAGCGACATTCTTTACCATGTGTATACATATACATATACCATTCCATGGATTTAAAACAATTTTATTAATTAAAAAACGATATGTGCTTCCGCCCAAATTTGAGTGTGTGTGTGTGTGCTGTAGAATGTTATACTTTTTAATGTATAGTAATATAGTTAAGTTTGTTATCATTCTTGTTGTCTGCGAAAGGTGCATCTTAAGGCGATGAAACCTTTTATTTTCTAACACATGCGTCCATTCTCAACAATTATTTTTAATAATATTTAAACTGAATCGCTTTACGTTTCAGGAATCGAGTCAGCCCAGGTTTTTAGAATCTGGCCCGAGCACCCAAGGCGTTTCGACTTTAACTAGACAAGGTTTAGAGATCGTGGAACTGCTGAGGGAAGCTGAGAATCACGGTTACTCCACCGACGACGTTCAAGTTGCTTTGTCGCAAGGCGCCAGCAATCCCATCGACTGGCTGAAGACGCAGTGGCCACATTTGGTGGAAACCGTGCAGGTTCTCGCTACCAGTCAAGGAAAAGAGTTGAAGGAGAACAACATCGGGATGCTTACCGCCAGCGAAGCGAAGGAAGCCCTGAGAATAACGAAAGGGGAGGTTTGGAACGCTGTCGCAACGGCGATTCAACGTAGACAGCTAAAGGTAACGATCGAATTGTCGCTGTGCGTCGCTTACGCGACGGGATTAAAAACAATGAGCTCGGCAGTGCGAGGAGATCATGAAGAAGGGCAACTTCGCGATGGCGGAAGTGGTGAAAGCTTTGGAAAATAACGCTGGTGTCGAGGACGCGGCTTTGTTCGAGCTGCAGAAGAATCAGCTGAAGCCGTTTCTGATGAGGATCTGGGGTCCTCCGGTTGGGGTGGAAAACAACGAGGCTGCACCGCGGGAAGGTCAGCATATATTGTTTAAGTCTTTGACTATATGTATGTATGTATCTATATTTGGACCGTTGGTTAAATTTATAAAACGCTATAAATGGTTTAATGCCTTTTCAGAAATGCTATGAATAATCCTAGGCAGAATGTATAATATAGTCTTTGTCCATGTGTCTTACTCGATATGGAAACCAATCAACTTTTCCATATTAATAACAATTAATTCCATATCTTCTATTGTCCTGTCAATTGACTATCATTCGTTGTCAATCCTCTTATTTATATGACCAGGCGTATATTAAAGATCGTTTAAAATATATCTTAGCGAATCCTTGTGTGAAAGCTATTCTTAAATCTCGTAAAAAATTACAAGAGTTAATAGAGAGAAAATATTTAATTTTTTTTTATGGAGTACAATTTTTCCGGCTGGCACTAGAATTTAATGTTGCACACGGTGGTGTGCCCATTTTTCATTTGAGAAGTTGAATTGTTTCAGGTGCGGCGGGTGCGGTCGGTGGTGATACGGGTGTTCCCGAACAGGTTACGAACGTGTCGGACTCAGAAGCCAGGAAGCAGGTAATGTCACCAATCGTTGAAAATTTCGTCGCGTTGCAGGCCGACTTTCAAAAGCAACTGGCAGCCCTCAAACAACTGACTGATAACTGGCAACACGACAAAGAACCTGACCCCCTGAACACGCCCGGTAATAATAAGCCTGATAATCAGTATCAAGTAACCAATGACGATCGAGCCGTTCTAATCGATAAAAATCTGGTCCCAAGAGCCGTACAAGAACTCGATGTAGCCAACACCGAGGAACCAATGCGAATCATCCAATTGATAACTGAGAACACTGATGTATCTATCGAAACCGAAAAGCATGATCAGAATAATAATTCCACGATAAACATACCTGAGAAACAAATTCTAATTCAAACGGAAAATACATTGCAATCAAACATAACTGAGAAACCAGTAGAAATTTTAGTTATTGAAAATGACGATAAAAATTACGTGAACAGAGAACTAAATAATACAGATCGAATTGAAACGACGATTGTAAAAACCGACACGTCTGTTGTGATTACAGATCCAAGTACGAACATAGAAAATTCGAGTGAGAATAAAATTGAAAAACCGGAAAGTTCGTCACGGCAAACTACAAACGATAAAGCAATGGAGAAAGAAAATAAGCTACAAAGGAATAACGTCCATTCTATAAGTACTGACAAACTAACTTCGCTCACTGTGGGATCTAAAACGACTGATGCGACTGACCTCAACAAAAATGTGAAACATACAGTGAAGACGAAAGACGAGAAATCTGGCATTGAAAAAAGCAGTAAGACGTCCCGGAAGACGAAGGATCCGGAGCAAACCGGCGTGGAAATAGAAGAAACTTCGTCATTATGTTCGGAAAACGAAACACCTTCCCAAAAGACTGATCCTCGTCAAAGAGCCATAGAAAAAGATTCTCCTTCGGCACTCCCTTTGCGGCCGAACGTATCGGACCGCGGTTCTGAAACCAGCGAATCTGTAAAATCGACTAAAAGTCTGGCGACTGAAGCCAGCGAAACCGAACGACCCGATTTAATAAATCAGAAGACGAAACGGGGCAAAGGGTCCCAACAGGGGACAACTATTGCAGAATTAATTAAGACGCCCGAATATTCTTCTAAAGCACGGGATACAAAGATTTCAGAGAACACTGATTCGGGTAAAGAAGGAACGACGGGCGAATTGAATAAATCGCGACCTGTGGAAGAAGATACGAAGATGGAATCGAGCAAACTCGTTGAAGAACCGGAGCCGTCGTCAATAATTGCGCCAAGTGCGAGGGTTTCAGGTACTGCCGACACGACGAGTAAAGAGACGGCGGCGAATAAATTGAATGAGTCGGGAGCCGTGGAAGAAAACGCAAAAGTAGCATCGGGCAAAGTTGAGGAGGAAGCACAATCGCCGATAATTATACCTGGAAATGATCCAGCGAGTCAAAGTTCCGAAAGTGTTTCACTGAAAGAGAAAGGTAACGAGGCGCAAGTGGCCACGATGGAAGCGCTGATATCCGCCGTGAAATCCTTGCCGGAGCAATTATTAGGCCCTTTCATATCAGCGATGCAGATGCTGTCGTCGAAGAAATCGGCCGGCGAGGTCGATCGACTTAACGTTCTTGATGCCGTGGTCAAAGACCAAAACTCTCAAGCCTGCAATGAAAACACGTCTAAGGACAGCACGACGACCAGAACGACCAAGGCCGACGTCAAAGAGCTGCGGGAATTGGAAATGGTACGTAAAAACGAGGAAAACGATAGCGTCGTGCAAACTAACGTAGAACAAAGTACGATAGAGAGAAAATTTAACGAGAGTCAACTCCCGGAAGACGCGAAAGTAACGTCGTTACAAAGTGGTGAACAAGTAAGTTCTGACAAATTGCTTAAATCCGAACAGAAACAGCACACATCCGATGAAACAGTCGCTAATTCAGATGAGTTATCATTACGAGTCGACACTAACAAAAATGACAAGTCACCCAATTGCAACCAGAAACAAGCATCTGATAATGACTCAACCATTGACTCGGAAGAATTGTCATTAGAAATCGATTCACCTCATGATAATCACATAGGAAACAGTTCATCGATCCACGAATCGTTATCATCAACGGGAGCAGGCAACTCTTCCGTGAACAGCATCAAAGATTCTTCGTCTAACAATGCATCTTTGAACGACGAATCACTCGTGACCGATAGTCCGATGATAAACAACGAGACCATTGGCGCACAATCATTATTATCGAGCGAGACGTCGTCATCCGCGGTCGTACGTGACCCGGGAACGTTTGTCCGTGAATCATCCGACATGCAAATGCGCTCGGCCAGTGCCGGGACTCCGGCTACCGACGATAACCGTGTGAAATTAATTGATGCCAGTTTGGTGACTGATAATAATGGATGCTCTGTTGAGAGTGCGGTCGTTTCAGCGAACAAATCGCTTGATAATAAGCCGACTAATTCGACGTTCGACCTAACAATGGCTTCCGAGTTTGATAATATCCAACAGACCATCAGCCCAACCCTAAACCCTGCTCCCTCTACTTTGGAGAACCCTCAACGCGGATCACAAGAAATTTCAGAACATCCTATTGAGAAAAATGTCGAAAATATTGTTCACCATGTTCCCGCAGCAACTAACAATTTGGCTTTGAATACTGAAATTGTTCAAATCGAAATTTCTAAAGATATTCAAGAGGTTTCGAGAACCCTTGAAATAGCTCAAGAAGCTTCTGTAGATCCGAAAGTTCATGTTACTTCGGCAAAGTCGAAAATTGATGAAATTTCTGTAGAACCAGAAACTTCTGCATCCATAATCTTAATAGATTCTGCAGGCATTACCCTTGATATTCCTCAAACAACGGTCCCTGAGATTTTGCAAAACCCAACGCCTGTTCCGTGTGAAATGCCCAAAGAGCCTGATACAAAACTTCAGACAACCTCTCAAGAATTCAAGGCGTTAGAGATAGCTAACAAATGCGGAGCAGTTATTTCTAGAAGTACCAAAAACGCGTTGAGCGTGTTCGAGAAAGTGGAACAGCCTATCTCCGTCGCATGCTACATTCCCCAGAGTAACGACAAAATCGATCCAATAACTTGCTCAACTAGTAAGCCTGTCGAAGTCTCAGAAACTTCTAAACAAATTAATATTCAATCGGAATCGGAGAAACACGGCAAATGTATCTCCCTCGACGAAGTTAAAAATGATCGTTCAATAATCGTTGCGCAAGATTGCTTAAATAAATCGTTAGAAACGATCGATTCTAAAACCGGCGAGTCAGAAATTATGCAGCAGGATCCAAGAACTCCTGTAATACGTTCCTTTTCGATATCAAACAACGTAGAGGCAAATAAAGCTTGTGGAGTACTCGCGAATACCGAATCGACAATTTTAACTATTTCAAGTGACTCTCGTACTTTCGGTTCCTCGTCGAGTTTGCATGCTTTGGACACTGAATCCGCCGTTAACAAGCTAAATTCTATGGATACTAACAGAATTCCGAAAAGTCCCGTTCCTCCTAATAACGTTGCCGATATGTCGTATAATGCATCGAAGTCGAACGAAGAAAGCGGTGCCGCGTTCAATCTGACCGATACGAATCTCGAAACTTATTCCCCCGGTAACGTGCCTGGAAACCTTAACAAATCTTCCGGCACGATTTCCTGCGACGACGAGAGTATCGCCGCGGATCCGAACAATAACGCGTCCCATTTAGACCCTCTTGATCCTGGTCAAATCGAAACTCGGGATGAGAAAGAAAATTCTCAATTGCTCGTTGATCCGAACGTATCCAAAATCGAGGGCTGGGTCGAACCGACTGATAACAAGGACTCAACGTATTCCGTCGAGGAGAGTGTCGCCGATGCACCTGACATCATAGAGATTAAAATCACGGAGTGTCCCATGATACCGGTGAACGATTGTGCGCCGATAAAACCATTGGAGAGTCCTTTGGAACGCGAAGAAAACGAAATCGCGACAATATCAGGAAACGTTGTGAGCGTAGGAAACAAGGATGTGGACAAAGTAGCTGCGAGCAGCGTTTTAATCAAGGAGAGATCCAAATCTCCTGGCAAAAAGATTGGCAGAAAGAGGTCTCCTGTGAAAGTTGTGAAAAAGCCCACTGGCATACCGAGAAGGAATTTCGGAAAAGTTAACCCGGGAGGCACGATGCTCGCGAAAGCGAAAGAAACCGCGGCTGAAATAACTCGAGGCTCGGTCCGGTCGAACCGAACTCCCAGGGAGGCTACGAAACTTGTGAAGAACGTTGGGAGTGGAGCGAAATCATTGTTAACCAGCGCCGGTCAAAAGCAGATATCGTTGAATAGCAAATCGGCGGGACCGAAAATGGTCCCGGAAAGGAGGTCGACGATCTTGAAGACGTTGTCCAAGGGATGTGAACAAATTAAGAAGTCGATCATGCCGGAGAAAGCTAATAATAAGGAATTGGTTGAGGGGAGAAGCTTGAAAAGCGACCTGTCAAAACAGAAGTCTTCTTTTTTATCGAGGATCCCTGTGTTCGCGGCCAGACGCAAATGTTTCCAACAGGTACCCAAAGCTCCGCGGCAATCATCCGAAGTAGCGTCCAGCGACAGGTTAACTGGCACCCCTGCGAAACTATCGACCGCTCGGCAGGCAATGAGAAAAACTAGTTCACCCGGAAATGGTCCGAAGATTGAAACGAAGCAAAAAAAGGACACTCATAGAATTGATGGAAATTTAAATGGCAAAAAAGGGGTGGTCGTAGAGGACGAGACTCTCCGAGTGGCTCCCATGAACAAAGGGAGCGAGGAGAAAAGATATACGGTGTCATTCGGGAAAAATCGGGCAGAAGTGGATGCGAATGAATCGAAGAAAGATTCGGATTTAAACGACACGACTTCTAGCGAGGAATACGAGCTGGAAGAAGTTTCGTATAACGATACTTCCACTTCAGACATTGAGAGCGCGTCGGAATCGGAGATATCGAGCACGGACAGACAGCTCTCGGATCAGACTTTAGACAGCTTGGAGGAATTGACCGATGCCGAGATCATGCTGCAAGAAACGATTAACGCGATCAAGGCTAAGATATCGGATTCGGAGCTGGAGGATTCCGAGGAGGAATACGTTACAGAAGAAGAAGAAGAATGCAATTCTAGCGAACCTAGCGGACAAACAAAAGATTCTTCTGCCGCGGAGACGGACGAGGAAGAACAATTGGAAGAAAATGACGAAGTTGATGACGAGAACTTAAATAATGGTTCATCCGAGGAAGATGAAACTCTGAAAGCTGATAACGCTGATCTAAGGAACCAGCAACGGCAAACAATAAGTAGATCAAACAATGGCATCGAGGCAGCTCGCAAAGAAAGCAATGTCGCTTCTAAACCTCGTGGCGTCAAAAAAGCTAAGGAACGATTACAGCGAGTAACGGTAAAGGGAAACACGGATAAGGCTAAAGAAAGGGCTAGCAAATTGAAGGAGAAGCTCGGAGCGAAGTATAATCTGTCGAAAAACGAGCAGAACAAAGCGGATCCTAAGACCGAGGAGGCGACTGTGAAACACGCGAATGACAAGCGACCAAAATCGAGTCGCAGATCAAGCACAGGCTGTGACAGGGGGGTGGATCAGGGAGCTGCGTCAAAGAAACGATTCTCGTTGGTGGCCAGTTGTATACGTCGGTTCGAGGGCGAAGAAAAGACGGACCGAGAATACGTGGAAAGTAGAAGCGGCAACGTGAAGACAGGGGGATCTCCCAAAATGGAGAGGGAGGTCAGTAGACGCCAGTCGTCAGAATCACTTGTCGACTTTTGTCAGTCCTCGCCGCTGACAGGCCAATGTCTACAAACAGCTCCGCAATATCGTATCGAACTTAAACGAAACACGGGCAAAAAATGTTTAGAAAAAAGGGAGATGAAATCTGAGATGAACCCCCAGTCAGGTTCTCCTTTCTTAACCCTGTTTTGACTTCTACCATTTTTTCAAGCACACTTTTTCTCAAGTAGCGTAGAGATGGCTCTCGCCCCCTCCCCCTCCCTCCCTTTCTCTTGTCTTTGCTAGGTAAGTACTTACTTACTCCCTTGGTTCATTCGTCGTGACTAATACAGTTGTTGTATGGTATCTCGCTTTGTTCCGCGTTGTTTCGTTGGTGTTCAAATTAAAAAGTAACAGAGGCGACGATGTACAAGCGGGAGATCGTGCTCGAGGTTTGTACATGTGCACTCGGCGACGGAAGTACGCGTCGGGTAGTTTAATTTAATATCACGGAACACGACTTTCCCATCATCCAATTTTGTTGGATGCCTTCAGGGCTCCAGATTAATTTAAATGCACGCAAATAACACGTTCTTCGGTGAGAATATCATTCCGAGAAACGGAGAACAACCCTCGAAATACACGGAATAGAATAAGCTTTGAAATTCATATTGCTTGTCTCAAGATCGTCTATTAATGTCTTTCAGCTTTTATGTAACAAGCAAGTATGGTATTAATATTTCATTTACGATTCGGTCGGTGTTTTCGGGAAAATTTCCAGAGCTCGTTTCTAGACGTTGGTGTAGTCTTCATCTGTCATACTTTTGCATGTCGATGTTATTGTCGTCTATCGTACTGTGCAGCTATGCTATGG
Organism: Ceratina calcarata; assembly: GCF_001652005.2. Classification (NCBI taxonomy): domain Eukaryota; kingdom Metazoa; phylum Arthropoda; class Insecta; order Hymenoptera; family Apidae; genus Ceratina; species Ceratina calcarata. The sequence goes on from NW_017147017.1 coordinate 2,427,163, forward strand.
ATTCTTAATTTATTTTAACGATAAGCAGTTATTGCTTTATCGTCAAGTATTTACATACAATCGAAAATCTACTTTTAATATCGAGGAACCGGAGAAATGAAAGGACCGTGTATTGCGATTACAGAGAATAGCTCGCCGACTCTTAGCGGAAGGTAAAGCGTCCACTTACGATGAAGCGGAAGTGGCTGCCAGTCTGTTGGCCCTAAAATTCGGGGACGTCGAAGCCCTCCATGCAGCCAAGGAGTGTTCAAGCGTGGAATCGGCTTTGGCCTTCCTTCAACAGGAATGCGAGTTATGCACTGGTCGTTTCGCGATGAGCCAAGTATACGAAGATGAATAAATTATTATCAACGCTCCATTAGAATTTGTATTGCACGTTCATTCTCGAATTCTAGATGGTGTCCATGTTGAAGTGCGTGCACCGTTGCTGCACTGATTGTGCCAAAAATTATTTCACGATTCAGATCAGCGACAGGAATATCACGGACGCGGTTTGTCCCTTTTGCAAGGAACCGAATCTGAAGGACGCCAGCGAAGACGAAGTACTGGAATACTTTAGTAATTTGGATATACAGTTAAAAGCTCTTCTGGATCCTCCGATCCATGAACTCTTCCAGAGGAAGCTGAGAGACAGGACATTAATGCAGGATCCGAATTTTAAGTGGTGCATTCAGGTACATCGTAGGTCAACAGAATTTCCTTTACTCGACGATCGGAAGTGCGTCATGCATAAACGTTGATTTCAGTGTTCCAGCGGATTTTACGCGGATCCGCATCACAAACGATTAATTTGTCCCGACTGCCGATCCGTCACGTGCGCCCTATGCCGGAGGCCGGTACGTGCAGACGTTTGTAATTGCTCGAAAATTAAACGGACGTTACGTAATCGCGAACAGGCATCCTCTCTGACGGTAGTTTCACTTTCAGTGGGAGAAACAGCACGAAGGAATTACGTGCGAGCAATTTGCTGCTTGGAAAGACGAGAATGACCCGGATAATCAAGCCGCGGGCTTAGCCAAGCACCTCGCGGATAACGGAATAGATTGTCCTAAATGCAAATTTCGTTACTCATTGTCACGGGGAGGTAAAGTGCTCAAACACCGAATCATTAATTACCCAAATAAACACGTATCTTCAAGGAACCGTAAACATTGCAATCGAAGTTTATCCTCGGTTAAGATCCTATTATTACTGATCTCTCAAGCGAAAGATATCTTTGAAGAGAATTGATATCAAGCGACTAGCATCCCATACGTGTAATTTCTCTGCAGGTTGCATGCATTTCACGTGTAGCCAGTGCAAGTACGAATTTTGCTGCGGTTGCGGCAAGGCGTTCATGATGGGAGCGAAATGCTCGGTCAGTCCTTATTGCGCGAAACTGGGCCTTCATGCTCATCATCCACGGAACTGTCTGTTCTATCTTCGCGATAAGGAGCCGACGCAATTGCAACAGCTGTTGAAAGATAATGGAATCGAGTACGATACGAAGGGTCCGGCCGGAGAACGCAAGTGCAAAGTGCAGTTGCAGAAAGAAACACCAACCGGTGTCGTGGACACCGTGTGCAACTCGGACGTCGTCGAGGGACACGCTGGTTTATGCAGGTAATTCTCCGAACCTCCCTCCCCCCTGTTTTCAATGTTGCAAATTTGCATGCTCTTGCTCACCATTATTACGACCACCACTTTCGTAATTTAAGAAGAACCTGAAGATCGCTGTACCGTTACCGTAAAACCAGAAAATTTCAACAAAGTTGAAAATAATAACTTGTGAAAAGCAACAGTTATCGTAATTAATGGTATTAAAAGAACGGTGGTAAAAGAGTTAATTTTAAGGAGAACAAAGATACAGCCTGTGTTGCGTCCCGTTAACAACGTGTTCTTCGAATATACAGGATCCACTATATCGAGTACCTAGTTCTAAAGATCCGGAAGACACAACTGGAACCGCTTCCGTTGCTAAACATAGACGATCTCGAGACATGCGTGAAACGAGCGGGGGTCAAGTTACCCCCGAATTGGTACGGTCGCGATCCGGGACATTACAGAAGGGACTTGACCGAGGTAAACGAAATAGACATCGTGCATGGCACGACTAAAATTCTGGGTACTTTTCCCCGCAGGCAGCACTACGTTGAATACTTGGCGGGCCTGGTACTGAAGGGCAGGCTGGATCCGGCGACGATTTTTGACTTGAACGACGCCAAGCAAGAGCTGCGCCGCCGGGGAAAAGTTCCCCCTGCGAAGGACCAGGAAATGTCCGAACAGGATTATCTTGAGGCGTGCATTCAGGTGACTAACAATTCCTCTCCTCGGCGCGATTCCGCTGCTCCGACACACTGACCAAATTAACAAAAAGTGCACGAAAGCATACCTTCAAGCATGACTTTCGCAGCCAAAAATGCGTCACGCTCACATTATCGAAAAATAAAGAGACTGGGAACTTGCACTTTTTCCCTTGTTCACCAATTTGTTTTATCGATTTGATAGTGTACAGTTCAATACCCTTAAAGAAATATTATCTGTGGCTCGATTGCAATATTCCGTTGTTTTACAGGTGGTGCGAAAGGAGATTCCACTGGAATAATTGACTCACGCTTTTCACTCAACGTGTATAGTATTTATTTTATTACGCGGACAGCGGTGAAGAGAACGACTTATAATCAAAATTTATCAAAGATTGACAATTGTATAGTATGTATTAAATGTACAAAAATAGTCACTTAGGATAAAGTTGAAAAACTGAGTGTCAGTTCTCTCTCTCTTCTTAATAAAGCCAGCTTGTGACAACTGCTCTTTTATATGAAACATAATTAACGTTTAAAGGAACTTTTATAAAATACTTCGATAATAAATTAAATTTTTAAAAAATCTCTGCTAGAAAACTATGTAGACTATTCTTCTTTGGAGGTGTAGCACCTTGATTCACTATGTCTTTTAATCTATTTATATTTAACTTTTTTAACTTCTGAGGAGTTTTAATAAAGTTTGTGTTGCCCATTTTTCTCGTCATTGTGTCTTTCGAACCCTCGGTAACATCCTCTGTAGTTAAATTTGAAATTCCAGAAATATTTAAACCAGCCGTTTTGTCTTTGTTCTTCCTCTTCTTCTTTTTTTGTATCTTTTGAACTGAGCTGTTCTTTTGCATCCTCTCCCTTTGTGGCTTATTGAAGGGTATTTTTGTACTATTTGAACAAACTGAACATTTCAGTACCAGTTTGTTCATCCTATTTTTTAAACATTTCTCTGCCAAACTTCTTTGAACTTTGGGAACATTTTTATCACGGTTCTCCATAGAGTTAACAATCTTTTTAACTGATTTAGAAACTGGTTTACCTTTTAATAGTCGAACAGTATGATCTATTGTGTTCCACAGTGATCCACAATAAGGACACATTGTCGAAGGACCAAAATTTTTGGATGGCAACTGTATTCCTTTGCTAAATCTTCTACATTTGGTTCTAGAATAAATTATCAGTGTTATGTGATCTATTTATTTATTTGAAAAACATTTAATATTACGAGAGAACGAACGCAACTTACATGTAATGTGTCTGTAAATTTATCCTTTGTGGACAATCCAGCTTCGTAACTAGTTGATTCACGTTCCACAAATGCGTTATTTTATCCATATCTCTTGTTTACATACGTACAAGTTGAGATTACTTCATAAGCTGAGTCAATCTAAAATATGGGTTAATATAAAACATTTGTATTCGTCCGGTTCGCTCGTTGATAGTATAATTATTTTCAATGAATCAGATGCTTCCGCTTCTAATAATGTACATACATGTATGTAATAACACTGTTGGATCGGCGTGTGAAGTGTAAATGATGAGAAGTGTGCAGTATTCCAACGAAAATGGTCGAATTGTATCAACGTAATGCCTGATAAAAAGTCTACTATGTTCCGTAAATAGATTATATGTGTAACCCGGAAGAGTCTCGATTTTTACGTCTGCTGACACCGACCTCCGTAGTTATCAGAAAAACATAGACGGAAATGGAAGAGAATAACCTCTATTGAGATCTTTATACATAGGTAAGTATATTTCATCAAACTACAGAAAAAGATTTGTGACATACGATATGATATAACAATCGATTCGCATTAATGCGTGTAGTACAGAAATATTTGCCATTTTCTTGCAAGAATACGTGCACATTTATAATTTCATATAAAAATATTTGCGTTCTAAGCGTAAGCGCCATCTACATTGTTTCTAATGAAAGTCAATTTGCTCAGAACATATCTGTAAAAATGTGAACTAATAAAGTATTCGAAGCTCATTTGGAAACATTTCTACTCGTCAAGACGAATCGATCGCAGCATCGTCTGACATAAATCATTTCGCGTGGCTTTGAAACCTAACAGAATTGTTCGCTATTATTGAATGACAGAGTAGCCAACGTGCGAAAATTATTAAGTGGTTCGAGGACAATCCGAGGATCCCGAAACCTATTCGGTAGTAACCAGCGATGTATTAATAAAGTGGACGTTTACTTCGACGAACGGTTTCCGTTCTATGAAACGACAATACCGGGGAGGGTGTTAGAAAAATTTGTATTTTGTCATCCTTGTCATCGGTGCACCGGGAGTACTGTCAAACAATAGTTGAAGCAAATTGTTGCCGTTAAGGAATAAATTGATAGATCGTCATGGGTGATGGGAAGAAGGGCGAGCGACAGCCGTTGTTAAAGAATGACAATGTCACGTATAGTTCGCACGCTAGCGATTTCTATACTGCAGGTAAATAATGTTCGACGAAGAATTAAATTTGTTTAATCGGATTGCTCGTTGTTATGGATTATATTACCTTCTAGATGAAACGCAATCAACTGTCAGTACTGTGTCTGCGATAGGACCAGATGAAGTACCACCGCCTTATGAGGGTAGCCAAAATGGCATGCCTATGGTTACATGCAGAGTTTGTCAAGCTATGATAGATATCTCTGGTAAAAGAGATCAGCACGTTGTCAAGTGTTGCCAGTGCAATGAAGCTACAGTATGCTCTAAAATTTACTCAATGCGACAATGAATTTTATATTAAATACTAAGAATTAAGTACTTTTTCCAGCCAATACGAAATGCTCCACCTGGGAAGAAGTATGTCCGGTGCCCATGCAATTGTTTGTTAATATGTAAGAGTTCTTCACAACGTATTGCTTGCCCAAGGCCAAACTGTAAACGTATTATTAATCTCGCTCCAAGCCCGATTACACCACCAGTTCTCTCTATGCCTGGAATGTGTAGAGTCTGCTGTGCTCACTGTCATGACACATTTTTGGTAAGAACTTAAATACTCAGCACTACATTATTCACTTGTACGTTTTATTATCCGGCTAATGTATGTAACATGGTACACTTTAGTTCAATACCTTAAATAATGCTTTGGCTCGATGTCCACATTGTCGAAAAATATCTTCTGTCGGCCCAGACTTTGCTAGAGGCCGGGGTATTGTATTTATAATTGTTGGAATAATATTCTTAATAATAGCAATAGCTGTGACTGTAAGTATTGCATTGATATACTATTAGAATTATAATAATAAAAATTTGAAGTAATCTTAGAAAACTTGTATACCAGGTTGGGACTCATGCATATGCAAAGAGCAAGGGTGGAATTTATTTAGCTTATGTTGGTGAGTGAGATAAATATTAAATGGAGAGGTCAGGGCAACAAACGGTCAATTTGTGACTGTTTATTGGCCTGAACGAGATTAAATTCTCCTAAAAATTTACTGTAATTACTATAGATACGTTTGGAGCAAGAAACGGTCAACTGAACTGTTGTCATGTTGATATATATTTAAAGTGTTGATTTATTGACTACAAACATTAGAAAATCATGAACGATATATTTTATTTAACATAATTTCGTGACTAGAAAACATTTGTTTGCTTTGCGAAACGTCGTATTTATCATTATCATCTTCACAGCCACGATTCAATTTATGATACAGATCTGTATTCCTACCTGTACGTGGCACGAATGTCGAATAACATACATACATTTCGCGAAAATCCAAGTGGGCAGTCACATAAAAATCGAGCTGACCGTTTCTTACTCTGAACTCTTCGAACATGAACTATTGAATGCGTACAACTTTTCTCATTTCGTTTCCAGGTGCATTCATCCTGGCATTTGTATGCCTGGGACGCAGCATTTATTATTGTACAATGAAAATTAGTATGATAGAAGGTCCAATTTGATCAATTGACGAATGTGCCAATCAATGGATATTATTTTAAAACTGATTCCTTTAACATCTATACCGTATAATAATATATTTAGATCAAATGTCTATAGTAACGATATGACATATAAGTCCTTTTTAGGGCCACAAATGGTAGATGTATACACTCTTACACATATATACATATGTAAGTTTGCGCTGTAACGTAAAACAATCTTGCATATATATATGTATATATGTAGATGTATGTACATGTATGGACAAAGAGAATGTATAACTAACATAACGACTTCACGTAAGGTAATATATCGAAAAATACTAGAAATAAATGGGGTGTTCATTCACAAAAAGGAAAAGAAAATCAAGGGATTGTTCCTCTGCACTTTTATATATACAAGCACAGGACCAATGAAACCCCATTGTTTTCATAATTGAATTATATTATATATGCTTTCTACATCACGGTAAACGTATAAAATGCACATAGGTATCTAAGCAAGTAAAATATTCCATACTGATATTATTCCAACTGTAAACAGCTATAAATATATACAGCCAGGTATAATTGTTTTCAATTGAGAATTTGCATCGATTTTAAAGAGTACACGAATATCATTTAACAGAAACTTCTGGACCTATGTATATCATTTAACATGCGAGTAAAATTATATAAAATATGTATGTTCAATTATTTATTTTACT
>NW_017147017.1:2435764-2437110 GCF_001652005.2 Ceratina calcarata
GATCTATGCTTTTGCTCAGATTTCAGAATATACAGTTGCAAATATTTAAACTGCTATAAGTTTCCTTGTTTATGAGCTCTCTTCGTTTTAATGTAAACGATTGTTTTCAAAAATATTTCTCGCTCCGAGCTATTTAATATTTGATGAAAGATTTAAAAGATTTTTGCATACATACTCGCTGGAAATGGGTCCGACGACAAATTGAAAACTGCAGCAGGAAGTTTATCGTCGCGGATAGTGCGATCACGTGATCATTCAGAGAATTCCCCGTCCCTTTTGTATGATTTTAACAAGCATCATACTAGTACGAAAGTTAATACAATTCCTACATATTTCTTCGTCTTGTTACAAGAATATATCAACAGAATTATATTTTAAATTATGTGTAATGCAGCAATAATTAAAGCTATCCTACACATTAAACGAAATTGTCCGGAAGGCCAAAGTACCAATCGGATAATTTGACATAATTCATGTAAACGATGCTTGATTCTCCGTAGAGCGCAGTCGCAACCCCACCCACTGTTCATGACAAATGCAACTTTTACTTCCGGTTGACTTCAGCCTCTGCACAAGGTTTTTTGGGTTTAGGAGTATTCTTGCGTGGTGCTTCTGTTATCCTACATCATCCGTGATTTTTTCTCAGCTGCATTTGCACTTTGCAATTCTATATCTCCCGGGATATATTTTGTTTGTCGTATGTCCATCCAGAATCTCAACACATTCGGTAAATATTATATTTTCTATTCCGTACCGTCGTTCATATTCGTGGAGATAGTTTTATCAAAATGGCGATGGCGTCTTTTGCTTGCATCATAGCACGCAATTAACGTTTTACGTCGTTCGCCCGTGTCCTACTTTCGATAATCGTTCTCGTTCGAAGAGGATTCTCTTAAGCTTGGACAGAAAGTCGAGTAAATTGTAACGCGAGATCGATCGCACGGTGGTTTCTTCCAGACCCCTTTGCAGATGCAATCAAGGGTTCAGATGATGATGTCCAAGACGGTCTCGTGCATATAAGGATCCAGCAACGGAATGGTCGTAAGACCTTAACAACTGTACAGGGACTTTCATCTGAATATGACTTGAAGAAAATAGTGAGAGCATGTAAAAAGGTAATGCAATTGCTATATTGACAATATTTAACAATTGGCCTTTGTCAGTGTCAGATACTGTGCTAAAAATAGAACTGATGCATACAACTGTCCAGTAGAAAAATGTAATTGCACACAATTTCACGCGCACGACCTTGCTCGTGCTTAATTTTATAAGAAAATTTTTTACTACAACTTTTCTTACTTGTCCCGATGTAAAAACTCTACTTGACATTTTTAGACAAATATCCC
>NW_017147017.1:2438669-2444670 GCF_001652005.2 Ceratina calcarata
ATGTTGTACGCTGCGTTTTAGGAGTTCGCCTGCAATGGGACAGTAATCGAGCACCCGGAGTACGGGGAGGTGTTGCAGCTGCAGGGGGACCAGCGAGAAAATATATGTCAGTGGCTGACAAAGTCGGGCCTGGCCAAACCTGACCAGCTCAAAGTCCATGGTTTTTAACCAGCAAACATCCATGCCACTGTCTAAGAACACTCCACCTTCATCAACACCTTATCATCTTAAATTATCTGTATCAGTCACCAATACTTGTTGATACATCGTGAGATATCCTATTATATACACATATATATTTCAATAAAAAATATATAACAGTAACGATATATAGGCACAATATTCTAATGAGACATTTGTAAGATTGTAGGAAGCAATATTTTACAGCCTTATGTTAGGTGAACCACTAAACTCATCACGTTTTAAAGTAGTAACGATAACTAATTAGTAATTTGAGAAAATACTTATACAAGGGATAGATACAAATACAAACGGATGGCTCTTCATTTTGGGATTAGGTAGCATGTATCTTGGCGCTATAGACGTGTTCAGAGAAAGAGAATTTATTAGAAAAAATTTATTATTTTAGGCCCCAAGATTGGCTTATTGTATGTATTGCTGAATGTTTTGTTCTGTTTATACAGTAGGGTAATAGGCCTGGGTTTTACATTGTCATTTCCAAGTTTTGTGCCTTTAATTCCACATTGATTGTATTATTTATTGAAAGGATCAACTTCAATTGTAATGAATTTATTTTGAGGAAGAATGGCTAATTGTTTCCTTTTTTAAGACAGTATTTGACGACATAAAATCACTTGTTTTCGGTATAAAAAATGTGGCTGTTCTAAATAAATGGTAATTCACCACTACTTTGCATTTTTCTTCTCATCCTTGTTTTAGATGATAAGCTTATTTGATGTGAAAAGTCTGTATCTTATTGTTTAATTAAACAAGATGATTTCATTTCTTAGTAATATTATCGTAAGAAAGAAATTATTTCATTATGAACTTAATAATAGTAGATTAGATAAAATTCTATTCGTACTTTTGTTAAGAATTTGTTAATTACGTTCGTATAAAAGGACACATCATCGGTATGAAATGCTATTTATATTTTAGAATGACCAATTAATGATACGATTGAGTCGATATAAATATTGAACTTACTTCTGGACTTTGCATTCTTACACATACGTTCATATTTGTCTAGATATCTATTCTTTCTATAGTAGACACTGATAGTTTTGTATTAATCTCAAGCAAGTTCAATTTAATACGTGCATAGTCGGTTAGTCCGGAATCATTCACCAAGACATAATCTTTATTTAAGCGAAAGATTTGATGTAATAATGATACTATATTAACATAAAGATGTGTGGCATTTCGGTAAAACGAGAGTGAAGGTTTAAAGTTAGCGGTCGTGAATCGTGGCAGTTTAACCACCAGATATCACTATAGTCGGGCTACATACTTGCGACCCACAATGCACCGAGCCTACGGCATGTGCCTTTCTGTGTCGGCCATTTTGTAGTTTCCTTGAGAAATTGTGTTGAGTTGATTCATCTTCTCGGTAAGAATTTTATAAAATTGTAAAACGGCGCGACTCACATTGATCCAAATGATGTAGAGGATTGAGGGCAGATGCTTATGGCTAACTATTGATAGCTTGAGAACGAAGAATAAGGTTGCGTTTTTTGCGCACAACCGTGTGCGCTCACGGTACTTACACCCGAAGAACGAGCCAGTAAACGAAGCAGCCGAGAAACACCTATTGATAAAGGCACATGGAATCCGGGATTGTTTCGGGATGAATGGTGATTTCGGTAACGATATACGATACGCATAAGTGTACTGTCCAAGTGGTTGTCACCATATTCTGCGTGCGTGAACATGTTGGCCCGGCCAACGTCTCGCTCTATATTTGGCTAATCGCATCCAACATATTGCATATCTTGCCTTTTCAAAATTTTTACTTTTCATGCCGTAACCTTTCCCAAAGAACTATATCAGAAGGATACAATGTGACGTTTAAGTGTGAATGCTTGTCGATTGCACATTGATACCGAACAAGAACAAATCTTAGCATGTGGCACGGTTTGTACGATCAACATTCAGTTTTTTAACGTTCACCGGAGTCAGTGAAAGATCTCGCGTTTCCATTATCGTTTAAATGTACCGATCCATTGTTTCGTGTCATGTTCCGCCGGATCGGAACGGTAATTTATTCGAAAATAACCGTTTCACGTGAGCCGAGGACGTGCTGATTCTCTATTTTTATGTTCATCGTTTCTTTACGGTTCAGAGAGATTTTGTGTAAATAAATTTGTACAATTTGAATTCGCGTATGTGCATATACGCATTCGAGCATGCATATACACGCCCGCGCGCGCGCGCGCCCACAGGGACACATCCACGGATCGTGCACACGTACTATGTACTATTGAACACAAGCGCGCGCGCGCGTGTACGTACATGTCCGCTGATGTGGATACGAACATATTCACACACATATGTGTGCGTGTATATATATATAGGTTCTACAAATGTATTACATCAGACCATTATATTGTGCATATTACATATCTTTGATCACACTTTTTGAAAGCATTACTCTGACAAAATTGTTTAACAGTTGAAAATTTGGTCCTACAATTTTTAGTTGTGTCTGGTTTACAAGAACTATTAACTGAATTTCATTTGAGAGTTGTATACTCTAAAGAAAGATGATGTATTGAAATTACCCTCTTAGGTTGGAAAGTAAGTTGCTATACACACATTTAGTAATATAAATAAACACTATACTCCTTAATTTTGGGGCATAAAAAAATGAGAGGTCACCTTCCAAGGTTATTAATTTCTTTTATTATTTACCATCATTAATCTCCTCTACTGAGAGTATGACACCATTAAAACACACTTTTCTAATATCGTCCCACTTCTAATATCTTTATTTAAACAAAATTAGGTACTAACAAACTTGTACGTTACATGTTACAATGTGTAAATGTATCGTACGTTGACTGTTAACTGCTCTTTTAACATGAAACAATTTTCACATGCATTTGCCTGCTAATTTTGTTTTATATCTTTTTATAGGGTACGTGTACATGAATGGGGACATTGGCAAGCTCCCACCAGGGGCGGTTTATCCAGCCACCCCTGAACCTCTGGGTTCTGTTGGGGGTGCCATCGGAAGTGCTGCATCCAATTTGGAATATAGCGTCATGAACGGTGTTCCAAGTGGGAATGAATTGATATTGGAGGCGGGTGTTGCTAATCTAGAACCTTCACCGCAACATGCGATGGGTATAGGGGGTGCTGCAGGTTACGGTCCAGTGGATGTTGCTCCTTTAGGTGATGTGCCAAATCAACCTGCTCCAATGGGTGATTTATCTGCCCCTGGTATACCCTTGGAACAGCTTAAACAAATGCTCTCTTCGCAACTGGAATATTACTTCTCCAGGTAACATTGCCATTTTACAGTAGTAAGTATATTCAGCTCGTTATACAGTTAACAGTATTTGTTATATAACGTAGCTCACATTGTTTTCTTTTCTTGATTGATCTGTATAGAAAGTTACATGATTGCTATTAGAGATAAGTAAATGTATTTTCATTTATGATAAGCGTCACATTTTATTTACGTTTTCCTTTTTAGAGAGAACTTAGCTAATGATACATATTTATTATCGCAAATGGATAATGATCAATATGTACCAATATGGACAGTAGCAAATTTTAATCAAGTGAAGAAACTAACGAAGGATATAAAACTTATAACGGAAGTCCTTAGGGAATCACCGAATGTACAAGTTGATGAAGAGGGACAGAAAGTAAGACCTAATCATAAACGATGCATCGTGATTCTCCGCGAAATACCCGATAACACTCCATTGGAAGATGTGAAGGTGAAGAAATATATTGATTATTTAGTTACATTCGATTTACTTCAGAATACATAATAAATGTTTCTGTAAAATAGATTATTAGTCTATCTGTGTGTAAATTTTGGTCTTATAGAATTTATTCTCTGGAGAAGGATGTCCAAGGTTTATTTCATGTGAATTCGCACATAATAGTTCTTGGTATGTAACTTTTGAATCTGACGAGGATGCTCAAAAGGCCTACAGGTTTTTACGCGAGGAAGTACGGGAGTTTCAGGTGAGAATCGGTACAATGCAACTTCTGTGATTAATCGAAGAATAAGCGAAGGTTTTTTAACATTTATGTTTGTCATTTATTTAGGGAAAGCCGATAATGGCTAGAATCAAAGCAAAACCAATGAATAGGCTACCGATTCCGGCAGTCGCCAGCGTAGGTGGTATTAAAAATGGTTACAGAACGCCACCTCCTCCACCTGTCTATGATCCAAATAGTTACACAGCTGGACAGCAACGCTTCCTTTATACAAATGGTACTACTATGCCACAAACTACCATGCCGCCATATGCCAATCAGGTTCATTTATATGTAAGCAGACACCATATTACGTAATGAGATTTATTCTGTGGTTACACAAAGGTGTGAGATTATCTTTATTTTTTCTATAGCATCAACCATTTTATCCTCCCGGAATGATGTCTTGGGGACCTGCGAGTCCCGCTTATTTCGATATGTCAGGTGTCTTCATGAATGGTATTACACAACATAGCACGTTTAAGCCACACGCAAGATATAATACCCGTCACAGGTAAACATGCAAACCCTTTGTTACGAAAGTTTGATATATTCGTTTTAACGATGTTTCACGAGAAATGAATCTATGTCCGAGTATCGATTTGATGTCAGGATTTTCATGAAGAGTTATTTTATAGATGTGTGCAAAAATGTTTATACATATATGTGTATGTGATACAGAAAACAAAGAAATGGGCCTGAAAGACCAGGCTTAATGGATGGCGGAGGCAATATGGTGCCAATGGGACGAACGACTCATCCGCCTATAAGCGGAGCACCGATATCTTTAGGAGCGACAGTTCCGACATTTTCTTCGAGCTTGCCTACGGTGAAGCCAACTTCTTCTTCCTATCAGACAGGCACAAAGTTCCATTCCTCGCATACGACCGTAGCAACTGGAGAAAGCCAGTATAGTAGCAGCCATTCGAAAGGATCCCAAGAGAATGACGCTCAGACTCTGGACTCGGGAGTGCAATTCTCGCGTCATCGTATGCATCGTAGGACCAAAGACCAAGACTCGTTATCGAAGGCTAACAGTAGCCCGTTGCCGTCGATCAGAGAAACTACCCCGGCCAGTAATAATAATACGCAATGTAACCGAGGGGTACAGTTCGATTTGGAAGCTTCTGCTTTCCCTCCTCTTCCTGGCCTAGATGCTGATCTTGCAAAATCCCATAATGCTTCGGTAGAAACTGTCGGTACTGATTGTACGCAATCGCAGAATAGGCTTTCAGATGTAGTTAAAGGTACCGCGAAATTGAAAAGCGTGAAAGAGAAAGAAGCCACAGGGACGTCGCAGCAGTATCATCAACAACCGACAAGTAACAGCAGTAGGTCCGCGAGTCCTGGGTCAACCGTCGGTGGTCACGCTGGTTCGCTAGAAGCTCCGACTGGTTCTGGCGGCAGTACGTCAGCTACTCCCGTTGCATCTACAAACGCCAGCTCTAATGCTTCTGCTAGCAACAATGACTCCTCAGACATCGCTCTCAGCACCATCACTCTCACTCCCCCGTCATCTCCTGATAAGTGAGTGTGCTTTCTTCTTATACATACATACGTACAACATACAGATAATAGACACACGCGCGCGTATATAAATACATAATAAAATAATATGTACGCGAGTACATTCATTCTATTGTTGTAAAACGAAATAGTTGTTTAATTATATTTCTAAAGTATTGCTTATATTATATATAAATTATTGTTAAAGTTCTTTAAATTGCTTTTAACAATACATTGCATATATTATGTATATATGTATAAATACACAGCTATATATATACATATAAGCACGCGCGCACATTCACACAATACACACACA
>NW_017147017.1:2446672-2446913 GCF_001652005.2 Ceratina calcarata
ATGTATTACTTTTTATTTTGTCAATAATTTAATGAGTGCATTAATAAAAGATACCAAACAGATTTTGCAATCATTCTATTTTATTTTCACTGATGTTTTGTCAAGTTTTTCAATACGATTTGCAAAGAAATGTCTTCTCTTCATTCTTTTCGTTTGTTTTTATAGAACATCGTTTCATGATTATTATTAATATACACTCGTACATATACATATAGATATATCTATGTAAAAATTTGAAAAT
>NW_017147018.1:0-1551 GCF_001652005.2 Ceratina calcarata
AACGCATGAATATACGAAATGATCCTCTGCTCGTATCAATTGTTCCGTCAACCATTAAATGAAACACAGCATCGAACATGATGACAATTATTACATGGAATATCATATCGTATTGTAATACTTACGGTCGAAATCATTTATTCCGAAAGGAAATTACACGGTGTCTACGAATGTTCGACGCGGCCATAAATACTGTATGCAAGCATTTTATGCGAATTTCCGTTTTACAATTCTGTAAATTATTAAAGACCGCGGTTTGGGTTTCGCGCGGCGCGTGCATTTTTCGAGGAAAATTATGTACGCATCGGGGCTAAAAATTGTCCAATAATTCAGTCCGGCGAGCCAAAATTTGTCGCCGGACTATAATTTCGAATATTCATCGAACGCAAACACCATACCTGCCTACTCCGGTCTTCCGGCGCGAATACCAGCGTTCATTATCACGTCGCCATGAACTCGTAGCGGACGCGCCGCCGACGGGAGGCCATTCGCGGCCGGTTCGTTGACCAGTGATACAAAAATCGTACAAGTCTTTCGACGAAAATTAACATGCGTCGTTTATTTTTCATCGCCGTTTCGCTGTCCCCTTTCCTTCATACGAGCCAAAATATTCTACTGTTCAACGAGAGGTCGTTGTTTCAGGTATTTCATTAATTTCTCGACGATTCTAAAGTAGTTTTTTCTTACAATTCTTCTTACCGCCGGTTCAATTTTCCAGTTCACGATCGGCGTCTCCGTTCCGGTTACGATGAACAAAAGGGGAAGCCTGGTGTTCTCCACTGCGTTCCAATTCAATTATAGACTTCCGTCAAACTTGTCGGAGCTGGAGCCTACAATAATGCCAGCCAGACAGTCGAGGGATTTGAATCTGCAGGACACTTACGCGGCCATCGAGAATTTATTGAACCGGTGAGCAAATCCAGAACGATTTCCATAAACTGAAAATTCGATGGGAGGGTGGGAGGGGGGGGATTTTAGGGTCGAGACCCCCGCCCCGGTTCGGCCCGGATTTCAGGCCTGGACAATCGGCGAAATTCGAGTGTCGAGTCCGGGGGAAGAATAAGCGGCGCATTACCGCTCGGAATTGCCCGATGAATCGGTAAACACGCGGCCGCCAGGAGCGAACGAATAAATTCGTAATTAACCGAACACCGGAATTGGCCGCGATCGTTCCCGGGGACGCTTAATGAAATTCCATTTTCTAGTCGAGGATCATCCAGCCGTGGCTCGCCACATTCGTGTTTATCGCCGATAGCGGGTACAATGGGCCGCTGATTACGCGAAACAAACGGGAAACGACGAAGCCTCGTACCCCCCGGTTCTGACATTGGCAGCTCGAATCGCGACTCGGTTATCGTTACCCAAGTCAAATTTTATGCAAACCGTGTCAGCAAGAAATATTTAAACCTGTCCGACATTAATTTTGTTATAGTTCGTCGAATCGTCATGCATTACAAGGATTTAGTTTAATAATTATTCAAGTTGGTTGAAATTCTTTCAGTAAAAACCGAAAACAGTATTGCCATAATTTCGTATTTCTTATTTATTAAA
>NW_017147018.1:2616-4561 GCF_001652005.2 Ceratina calcarata
TTTTTTTTTTACTCCGCCCAGAATTATTTAACGATAAATATTGTAGAGAGCGATGATAGTTTCTGAGAAGGTCAACGAGGGGCAGTTTTAGCAAAGGAATATTCGAGTATTAACAGGGCCGAGATCAAAGAGACACGGAAAGGGGCTAAGGCAAAGAGACGGGAACTCGAACGTAAATTAATTGGGACATAAGGCAATTACTTTGTCTCGGAGGAGACGGAGTGAAGCTTGGGAGTAACAAGCCCGAGGTTGGAGGGACGGAAGTTAAGAAAGTGTCCGGGTTGATTCGCGGCTGACGAGGAGACGCGAGACAACCTGATGTCGCATGAAGCGGATCGTTAGCTGGTTCAATGCCGGTGAATTAGCAGTCGCAGTCACCTCAATACGAGTCATCGATTTTATCATTACTCGAAACTTGCGTGTACCAATTATAACAGAGTCTATCATCAGTCATTCGAAGAACGCATGTTGAATCTTTTGCCTGACGCTGAGTAATCCGAAATTTGTATTCGTCGAAGAAATACAGAGGACGCATAATTTTATTCGCGGAGAGCCGCCGAACGGTCGGCAGGAGAGGAAGGTCGGATAATGAATTTCTCTGGTAGGAAGCGTGCTTAAGAATTCCCTTTTATAAAATCAATATCGTCTCTCGTGGTCTCCGCGCGACTTCCTAATAAAATTACTTGCACGCCTGCCTGCGGTCGAGTCGCGAGAAAAGGAAGCCGGGTGAATTAACGCGAACGGGCAGAGGGTAACGGGAATAAAAGTAGAAATAAATAGGGGCGGTGCGGAGGTAGCGGGTGGAAATGAAAATTGAGCGGTTCCATCGTCTCTGTTCTTCAGGCACGGCTGGCGGGACGGTAGAGAGTGTCTGTTAAGGACCATTTGCGAGCTCGCGGAGACACCATTTGCCAGGACACGCGAGGACATCCTCGAGGAGGTGATCCACTTAATTTTAACGTAAGTGAAGTTTCGCGACGAATCGCGCTTTGACTCGTCACTGCCTCTCAGCGAACGAAATTCATTTCTTGAGCGGCAGACTTCCGGTTAATGAATTCCGTTGCAAGTCCCTAATGGCTGTCCTGCCTGCTTACGAGGAAATAGGACGACGGTATGTCGCGTAACGAAGCACGAATACACCGAGATAATGCACTCAACTAGTCATTCCGTCCCAGCATTTAATTACTCTTTGTCAAACGCCTTTAAGAACAATTTTTCTTATCAACCATTCGTTTCGATAATCCCAGCTTTGAATTTTTCTACCGGCGACGTCGACGATGAATTAATCGAATCACGTATTCATCGTCTCATTGAAAATTTTCACTCTGATGGTACAATCGCGCCGAGATTCAAAATTTTCACTCTGATGGAACAATCGCGCCGAGATTCATAATTGATCTTTAATCATCGTAATCCACGTTTAATGCGTCCGAAAGGATTAGACGACGATCGATCGATCGATCGATCGTTTTCTATCCTGACGCGTTCGATGGCCAATGAGATGTAACGGGAATTTCTTGATCAGACCGAGCGAGGACTCGCCGGGGTCGGCTAATTCCACTCACCGGAGCGTCGATCAATTGTATCGGGAGGCGGAACGATTGGGAAGATCTGGCGGTGACTGCGTCCTGGCTTATCCCGATTGCATCGAGTCACCCCTCGGAACGTTCACGGAGATCGCGTTCCCTCAGGGGACGCTGCGTTTAAACGTCGGTCTCCATTGATTTCAACTCCAAACCTGATGTCTGACGTCTATAGTCTATCACCATCTATTCACGGTTCAAGGAATATCTTTGGACATGGACGTCGTACGTATTAACTTCTTAGGCACGGCTGAATTTTCCGCGGAGCTGCTTCTCTGTACGGCGGAGTTCAAACGCGAATTACGTGTAAATGATACGACACTGCAATGTGTGACAAATAATGCTTTTCTTTACACGAGTAC
>NW_017147018.1:5420-7689 GCF_001652005.2 Ceratina calcarata
ACTATAGTGGCGCGTCGTACAGGAAGATGACATCTGCGAAAGCCACTATAGTGGCGCATAGTGCCAAAGAGGTCAATTACAATGATTTTGTCACTTGTAAACCTGTTCAATAAAACTTGTAATTTCTTCATTATTTTCGATTTTATGGTTTCACGAGTGCAGAATTAAACTGCGAATTCATGCAGCGAATAGACGTCACGTAGTACTTTCGCGAGTAAATGCGAATGTTCGAAACTAGCTGAAGTATGTCAGTTTCTCGCGAGTTCTCGCAAGATGATCGTCACGTTGAGGTGTCGCGTAGCGTCAATTTTCTATTCGCTGCATGAAAACGCACCTTTACAATCATTGTTCCTTTCACGGTTCTCGATCAATGCGTACGCATGGAGCTCTGGCACGCATTTATTTACTATATAAAATATGCACAAAATTATTCGGCGAGCATATAAAATGAGCAACGCGAAATTATATTTACATTGACTATTTGCTTATACGATTTTCGTTAATACGATTTACTCAGAACTCTGCTTATCTCCAATCTGACTTATCAAGATTTCAAAATTAAACAAGGATGTAATTAAATCGAAGAAAGACGCAAATACGATGTCCTTGGAATTAAATTAAATGAATAAATGAACAGCAACAGGATTCTAGAGAAATTCCTTCTAAAGACTGAAAAGTCTGCTCCAATTCGTGTCAACTGTAAATACGGTGCATCGGAAATCTACAGGAAAAAAGAAAAAACGATTTGCTATTTTTCATTCGATCAGAAATAATCGTACCATTTGATACATCGCATGTCGAGCACCGAAATGACCCGCGGTAAAACGATTTTTGTTCCGCGAGAAGCGACTCTCGTATATCCGTGCGGTCGTACAGGAAGATATACCGACAACGCAGTAACTTCATAAGAGAATTTATTACAGAGGGGTTTCGACAGCGACGAGGAACGGTGCTAAGTAAATTTCGTTGTAAGAGCTGCCACGTTGCCCCAGAAAGCTCTGCGTGTCTCTCGCGGAAAGCTTCCTCCATTTTTCGTACACTACACCTAGTAATTCGTGATAAACCGTCCGGAGTCTCAGGAGTTCGTTTCTAATAATTACCGGAACAGCTTTCGTTACACGATTACGATTTAACGATTTATTATCAGATTTCTTTTGTACGAACGTAAATTTATTTTTATCCTCGAAAGTTCTTCGAATTCATCATTTCGCGTTCTTTCGACGGTTCGGAATTTTATGGATGTTTGAGCTCGCGAGCCTCGAACGGAGGAGTTTTATCCTAATCAAGATTAATGCGTCAGATTCTGATCTTGATCGATAGCAGACATCAGCAGAGATCAGGAATACTTGAAAGCTTCTCGAGAACTATTTTTATTACCGATGAATTTCAGCAACCGGACGATATCCAGTGTATTTACAATGTCTCAGCAATTTATTTGTCTCTGGCACATATGACAGCGGGCGTCCCTGAAAGCGACAAGTATCGAGCGTTCGCCGAAACAAGCAGTCCCGCAGCTATTTATTCAGAAGTTGCCGCGGTCGCTCTCGGACGTTCATCCGAGTTTATGAGAATCGCACTAATGAACTCACGCGTTTGTTTTCTCAACTTATTATCGACTCGTCGGGTTCGAGACGGAGAGGATCGCCCGGCAAGGATGGAAAATCAGCCGGTCCAGCTGGTTACAGTCGAGCGTGGCAGCTTCGAGCCGACGGATCACGCGTTAATTTCGAGAACTCGGAGAACTGCCTGTTTCGCGTTAGTCGCGTATATTTCGAAATTAACTTTTGGGATCGAAGGTGAACCCTTTGACCGCGACAGGATTCGCTGTCTTTAAGGGAGAAACTGGGGAGTACTGACTTTTGAACGAAGTTTGCAATTAGACCCTTTGTCGAAAGATATAACTGAGAGACCTTCGTTCGGATGCCTTGGAGATTGACTCTGCTGTCGTTGTTCTCGGTGATGGGAATCCAGGCAAGCGGAAACGAGCTACTTCGAGAGGAGAGGCAGGCCGTCTACCCTCCGCCCTTAGTTTATCCCTTTGTTGGCATGTTCAAGGTATTTATTTAAGCAACGCCTGAACTGTGGCTAGTAATCAAGGCTCACAGTCGTAACTGTGAGCTTGACGAGTTTGCATCATTTGACAACCTTCCCAGTCTGGTTTTTGCTATTATAAGAATTATATACAAGCCATCGAAAAGATTTAATATAAAATGGCTCCTTGACTTAACACTAGAAAGACTGAAACTTAGTATATACCTATATTGCCTAA
>NW_017147018.1:8380-9944 GCF_001652005.2 Ceratina calcarata
ATTAATGCATTTTAATTAACACTAGATTGCCCAAAAGCAGTCAAAATGATTTCCTTGGGCAATCTAGTGTTAATAACTGTTCAAATTCCAATGAACTTTGTCACTGTTTTTATTTAAGGTCGAATCTTAATAAATAATTGCAATCTTTCCATGTATCCATTCGATTGCTCGGTGGGGTCTGACGTTAGGTAAAATTTATAAAACGAGACACGTCCAGGAGATGTCCTGTATCGATTTCGTGGCCCCAATTTCGTCGGTTAAACTCCCAAAAGTCTCGTTCCGTTGCTCTGGCCATGGAGAAACAGAGAGAGAAAGAGATAGAGAGAGAGTCGGCGAGGGCGGCGAGCCGGAGGGGGCGCGAGTAATTGAGGAAGCTCGGAACGGTGGCAGGAGCCAAGGCAAACAGTCCATCAGGACATTTGCTCGCTACGAAGAAGGAGTGAAAACTGCAGAAAGAGTTTCCCGATTTAATTAGAAAATTTGACAGAAGACGGTAGATAAGGTTGCAGTTAATTATCAGTCGGAAGTAGAGAACGGGAGAGCGTTTCGTTTCTCTTCTAACGGGACGATCACGTTTGTATCCGAAAACCCTGACGCCGCCGTCGCTGTGCCGAACTATGGCTGAAATTCGGCTTAATTTGTATTCCAGTTTCGCGACCGATTCCTCACCGCTTGAGACGGTTAATTAATTCGCTTTCGACGGTCTGACGTCGGATCGGCCGCGTACAGAATTCCTACTGAAACGTTCTTTGCTTTAATTAATTAAATAATCATGATCGTTCGAATGACTATTGTAAAAACGTTCGGGTACTTCGGATTTAAATATTGAGACATGGTATCAGGTGAAAAGATTATCGCGAGAGGGACGTACGGCTGCAATCCGGTTAAATTTGAATATGCAAGATCTATGAGCACGGCTGGGATATTTATGTGACAAGACGGACGCGGAGAAATAAAAAGGAGTACGAGACAGCGCTTACCGTGCGCCAGCGTTTTTCATCCGCGCTACCTGTTAAATGGCTCTGTTTATCTTCTGCATGGTCTACAGATACGACGGAGACGCGTAAATTATTGTCCGGCCATTATCACTTAACGTACAGCTCACTCAAAACCCGATTCCTCGGTAACGATTGTCAATTAATTATTTTTATTACTACCGACCGCTATTCAAGTCAAACAGTGCTTGCACACTTCTGCTTTTTATCAATTGATCTAATCTGTCTGGCTAATCACCGACCGATTCCACTTGATACGAGCGTACACGGTAAGAAATTATTCGTCAGAAGAATTATTTTTTTTGCGATAACAGATATTGACTAATAATTTCTTGTCACAATCAATGATCGTTAATTAATTATTTTTATTACCATCGACGTTAGTTAAACAATGCTTCCATATTTTGGCTTTTTATCAACCGACTTCGCCTGTCCAATATCACTTAACCCTTTCAGTGCCGAGTAAAAATATCGTATGTGAAGATTAATGGACCAATTTGACGAATTTGTTAAAGTTTATAATAAATAAATATAATAATAAAAATAAATTAGGGAAAATAAATTAATGA
>NW_017147018.1:10699-11883 GCF_001652005.2 Ceratina calcarata
AATTATTGGCTCATATTTGTATTTCTGACGCGTCGCGATTATCGACGATCGAGTCGATTATGCGACTGGCTCTACGGACTCCGTCTGTATATTTTTTGAGGATTCCGGGTCGCCGAACGGAGGAGCTTGTTAAGGATTTTCAGGTAGAACGGGAATACGGGAAATTGTGTTTGATTAGCAGATTTTCCGCGCAACAGAAACGTCGGAAATGGCAAATATTTGGACGTTCGCCTTGAGGATGAGGCAGCGGCGGCGGCAGCGGCGCGGCAGACTGGCGTGAAATAAAATTCACCGTTTCTGGGTCAGTATGTATCTAAACATGCGAAGCTGCACTGCGTCAAAAGCGCAGCTTCAAAGCGAACGAGTAAAGGAACAACGACCGACTTCTGAATTACTCCCGTGTCCTTAGAACGTCTCTTATCAGACGGAGAGTCCGCGAAGTTTCGGCTCGAGCTTTGCGACTTTGGCCCGTAAAAAAAACCGGACAGAATTTATTTACCTGTTTCACGGGCTCTCGAGCGTTGGATCGCGTGTCTCAATGAAACGCCACCACCGACGGTTTTTCTATTTATCTTGTTGAAAAAGTAAGAACGCGCCAGCTGCATGCCATAAGTACGTTTACTTTGTTCACCGGGTAATAAGGCGATTTTTGTTTCGCGTGATCCCGTTGGTTCTCTCTTTCGAGACCGACTCGAAGCTGCAACGAATTTCAGATAAAAAACGAGTTTACCTCGTCCGGTTTCTCGTCAAGCATAACGTTTCAATTTATACAGTCACGTTTCAGAAATTCCGTTTATTTATCAATCGGTGTGCGTAGTTGAAGTAAACCGGATTCGTATCCTCGCACGTTTGCACATTAATCGTGTTTCTGCCAAGTTGGTCGTCGGTCTGGCGATGCCGGTGAAACTCTCGGGCAGGACTCTCTCTTACGGACAAAACATTCAATTCCAATACGCGTTGCCAGACAACGCGAGCTTCTTCACGGACTACTTCGATGGGACGTACCGCAGGCGGAAGAGATCCAGCTGGGACGAGAGAACACCTGTCTACGATATCTTGCGACAAGAGCTGGACAGGTGAATCACGATTTATTATTATTACGTCGTTCCACGTGAAATATCATCTTTGAACACCTCGATTAGCGTACAATTCCTCATTAATATTCGAAACGAATTAATTTCTTT
>NW_017147018.1:13638-15232 GCF_001652005.2 Ceratina calcarata
GTTCACGGTAACGCTTCCTTATTTAACCAGTTAAGTGTGTTTGACGACTATATCCGTCATGGAAGAATGGCAGAATTTTGTGTTATGACAGCTATATCCGTGAATAAATTCATTCATTTTCTAAAATAAAGTCGTATTTTTGACCCAATATTTCAACAGCGCCACTTACTCTGTGTTTGACGACTATATCCGTCATCGCTTGATTATCGCGACACACACACTGGGGCGCACTTTGCAAAATGATCGACACAGTTAACTGGTTAAATAAACATTCCATTTACCATGTAAATATTGTATCCATTTTTTAACATTTCTAATACAATGCACTTATTAACAAACAATTTTAGGCGAGACATTGATGGAAAAGAATGTTTAAAGAAGAACATCTGCGAGGCAGCAGCTTCGCCCTTAAGAGACGAAGGACTGATCGGTGAATTATTGGATTTACTATTAACGTAAGGAAAAACAATCATGAATTTAATATCATATTTTTTTATTAACGAGATTCGCGTTTTAGGCCTGGACCTACGATGGACGAGGAGTATCTGGAAGCTGCGACAATTGGAAGAAATCGCGAGAATTGTTCAATGATTTACTCCACGTGTCCGGATGGTCTCGGTGTATTAGACAGGATATCGATAATTTATTAACAGACTCCGAAATCGCATGGCAAACACGTGTAAACCTGAATTCTATCATGTACCATGTATCTGTCACGTGTATGTATGTATAAAAAGCAGAATCAGTCTTGAATCCTTTCAACAGGCTAAATTATTTTGCAAATACAATAGAGAGCGCTTAGTCCCAGGAGAGGATTAACCGAAACACGTTCCAGCATTGGCAATCCCACGTTTTCATTCCCGACCCAGTTATTCTTTTATACAAGTGCCATAAATCTGATTTCATCTCGTTCGCACGTATGCTTGTTCCCGCATTGATTTAAGACCGACGCGATGAACCGGTCGTAACCGTCGTAATTTTTTAACGCCGATTCCTGTTTAATTAAAGACGTTGCGATGGAAATAATTTGAGCGCCCAGCCCGGCTTCGTTTATCAAGCGGAACAACCCTTTGATCTCCCTCGATGCGTTTCGCCCCCGCGCGTTTAATCTCGCATTTTCTCGTATTTCGTGTCTGGCCTTGCATCGGGCTAAAGATTAATCAGCCCGATCGAGGGGGCGGGAAAAAAAAAAAAAAAAAATGCGAGGAAAACGGGAGGCCGTATTTTATACGGATTAGCCTTGGAACACGCGTGCGCGTGAAATAATTTATTAGCGTGTACACAAGGCTCGCTGCTGCTTTCGAATGAGAACTCTCTGCGATTTCGCTGTAACTTGGTTTAATAACAGGCCGGCTGGTTTCATTAAAAATTCAATGACCTCATTGTAACGATTCACTTTATTATTCCTACGTTCGTCAACGAGACGCGATTAATTTATTATTTAACACTAGATTGCTCAAGGAAGTCATTTTGACTGCTTTTGGGCAAATGTACAAATAATAATGCATAAATTATTTTTTTCCCAAGTGAAGTAAATTTTTTTTATTGTTAACATTTACTAATAACTTGTTATATGACTGTAAATAATATAAAA
>NW_017147018.1:16845-18275 GCF_001652005.2 Ceratina calcarata
ATATTATAAGCTGTAAGTTGTCGAGCTCCAGAAAAAAAAAAAAAAATAGAATTTTATGCAGAGCAACTATAGTCGCCCTATTATTTTCAAATATATAGTCGCAACTATAATAGCGAAAGGGTTAAATGAATTGATGTAAAATCGACTTTCTACGTATTTTTCATATGCACGTTGTCTGCGAGTGAAAAGAATTGCGCGTTCGTCGATCGAACGACAGACGATGTCTTTCTCGCGTTCATCCATTTCCCGTGGAAATTCATGCGGCATATGCAGCCACCGACTAATGTAAGCCGATCGTTGCGCCGTATTTTCGCCTTAAAACTCCCCGTCGCCGTCGTAGGTAATGCACCACATTAATGCGCGATGAAGTTACCCCAGAAGTAATTCGCGGATCGACGCTGAAACGTACGTGCACCCTCGTAGTCAACTGTATTATCCTTGTCACGGTTGCTTCGCGGTGAATTTAGTTATTTCTAAGCTGCTAAGATCCTGTTTGCAATTCATAGATCATCTCCATAGCCATACATTCCCAGATCGAGTCAAATATACCATTCATTTATCTAATGCAGCCTACGAAATTCGATGCACAGCCACCAGAATTAAACATGATTAAGGAAATTTGATAATTGATATAGTAGAATATTCATTATATGAACACCTGGTATATAAATTTTCTATTGTATGAATATAGTATATTTCCTGTTAATGTGTGTAAATATGCTATATCGACTTGCATACTCTAAAATCTATTTCATGATTTAGTATGAAATATGCATAATAAAATCTTATTTTAAAATAAATCCACTGTAGGACTCTTTCTTGATACGTTACCCAAATAGTGAGCTACCTTAATTGATACCTATAATGGAGGTCCTACTGTAATAGATATAAAATTAACTTCTGATCAAATGGAGGTACAAATAATATTCATCGACCGTAACACGAAGAAGTGAGACGCGATTTGCAGCAGGTGCCAAGTCGGGCTGAATATTTCCATAGACGCGAAGAATTATGCAGTCGGCGATGATCCTCGTGCACTTATGAGCAAGTGCGGCGTATATGTATCGAGGCTGCACGTGCACTATGCCTGCCGGAACGTACGGGACAGCGACTGAATTCCGGATCACCGTCCATAAATCGATACACACCAGACCCTCCCGGGTAATAAAGTGGCAAAGTGCGCCATCACGTTGCACTTTATTCGACAACTTCCCGAAGATTCAATGTTATTCATTAGTACGGAATTAATCGCTGGAAATGTTACCCCTGGCAAAAAGCTTCTGATCGATACAGTAATAAACTGAATAAGATTTAAGAGATGGCATGAGAATTATATATTTTATTACGATTCACTGTCAGAGTTGTTTTATTTTCTTGCATTTCAGGGATTATACAGAATAAAATGGTATTAATTTAAACATGTAGACATT
>NW_017147018.1:20314-20996 GCF_001652005.2 Ceratina calcarata
GACCTCATACAACTATTTCGAACTGTATTATTTCCGGTATGAAATTTGAACTCTTCCGACCATGCGCGCCTGAAAGTCTGACCGCAGAATCGATCACGAAGCCGCTCGATTCCTATCACGTATCATCGGGATCGTGCAATCAGGGTCGGACAATCAGCCTGCGGAAGAGTGCACCGTGACCGTGACCGTCTCGACCATTAGCCTCCGGCGAGCTATTAACATTTTCCATTTGCTTTCAGTACCGAGTGAACTACAAGATCAATATGCTTTCTTATACTCCGATTTTCGCTTACGCGTCTGGGTTTAAACTAGTGTGGGAACTGCCGAACGTCGAGACGAAGAACAGACGAACCGGCAGGTCTATCGACGATGTTTATCAAGCAGCGCAACTTGCCTACGATAGGTATAAACTATCACATTTCTACCAGTCGTACTATTATATTAGTTAGAATCTTGGATACATAACGTTTTCTTTTTTCCCTTTTGCATTAGGTAGATTTTTCGTCAGATTTTATTCATTTGTAAGACATTCGTCAATAAGTGAATATTGAATGAGACGTAAAATCTCTGTAAAAAGTTTAAGACGTCTAATAAAAAGCTGTGTCCATTATTTGAATTTTTAGAAAAAAGGATTATTACAGAGGAGTGAGGTTTATAAAATTGTTCGACTTGTTTTTCTCAG
>NW_017147018.1:21453-23489 GCF_001652005.2 Ceratina calcarata
ATTCGGAAATGAAGAGAGAAAGTCGATGATTTTAATTGAAACATGATTTCATTGTATGATTCATCGTTTAAAAATAAACAACGTCATATGAATTTTATGTCGGTTTTATTTTCCCATGACTCGTGCAAACATTAATCTTGTTCCCTGCGTTGTTAGCGGGTGTGTCGCGAGCTTTCTCAGTGGATTTTGGGTTAGCGACAGGCTCGCATTCCACGACAGAACGATTATAATTGCGTACACGGTGGCCACGCGTTCACGAAAAGCATTAATTTAGAATGGTCTGCGGTTTTCTTGCGCGCTGACTGCTTGGCGCGCGAGGGCGCAACTCCCATATGCAATTAACAGACGCTCGTTCCACCGCCGTGGCCCGCGGAATGAGGAAATAAGTGTCGCCCCGGTGAAAAAGAGCTCTCCCACACACGCGATCTCTCTCGGCCTTCAGCCACTTTTTCCGGAATGGTAACATTCCTCCGAAGACAGTATGAATTAATATAAGTGCACATCTGAAAGTACAATCAGCTTTCTTCTACCCGGTGTTTTAAGCAGTGCCAGAGAAAGTGAGATAAACTGTTGCCATCGTCACAGGGAGAAATGTACTTAGAGATTATAGCATGGAAATTCTGTTACGCTTAAGTAGAAGAAATAGTATATTGTGTACGTAAAGTGGGCTTTTTTAGACCGAGTATGGAGCTTGTAGCCACACGAGGTCAATAGCCCACTTAGCCCATGTTTTTTGTAACGCACGAACGTATTTTCGCGATTTTTCGTACGAGTTCAGCAGGATTGATATGACTGTTTTTTGACACGACAATGACGCGCGACGAATCTAAGATGGGGGACGAGATTTTCGCAAATCTGACTTGAGATTCATAATCTGCGACCCAAAAAACCATCCTATACTAAATTTGTCATGAATCCGTTGATTTTCAAAAATCTTGTCTGAAGTCTTGGCTCCGCCATCTTGAATTTTGCAAATTTGACTTGAAATTCGTGATCAGCGACCCAAAAAACCCCCGTGTAACAAATTTGGCTTTAATCCGTTGGTTTTGTGGAAAATCATCAAGAGAGACTTAATGTTTTTGGATGATTTTCCAAATCGAAAGTTTTTGATGATTTTTTAAAAACCAACGGATTTATGTCAAATTTGGTATACGGGGGTTTTTTGGGTCGCTGATCACGAATCTGAAGTCAGATTTGACTAGTCTCCAACAAAAAATTATATACGACCTCTACAATATTGTCCATTGCATGATTCATCTTAATTACAGTTTAACATTGAATCACATTAGAAATTCTTATCAGGATTATTTCTAAACTAATTCTCATTCAGTTTTCGATGATTTAAACCGAATAAAAGTGGTGGAAGATAAATTTGTTGCGACACAAGATTCTCGTCCGGGGGCAAATATCGTTTCCGTTGTACGCTCAGTTCATTAGAGGTGATCTCGAGTCGCCCGAGGTCGCGATAACAAGCCTCGTAGCAGATTTCGTTTGCCGAACGAATTTTCGCCAGGTGGCCACGTTCATTAGACCCATGGAAGAGCACAGGGGCTCTATTGTTCCCGTTAGTCGATCTTCGAAACTGTTCAAGGATCCTTCAGATCGCGTTCCAGTTGCGTTTCGATCGTACAACCATTTCCGGACTCTTACGAACAAGACGTCTCGCGGTTACGTTGGAAAATTCGTTTGCCTAGCGCAAGTAAAATGTGCATGAAATTCGATGCCGGCCATCAGGTGTCTCGCGTTCGTCGTCGCGTGCGTTAACTTCCTCGGGATCGCCCTTGCGGACACCGCAGTCGATGTGCCGAGAACTTTGTCAAGGTCTAAAAGATACCTGGTCTTCCCGGAGGGTAGCAATGTACAGGTAAAACAATCTTCTTCATATCGACTTTATTTAGGTGAACAGAGGAGGTAAAAAATATATATTATTTTTAACGTTAGGAAAGTCACGTGACTGGCCCCTTAATGCCGGTTTAACACTAGAAAGACTGAAACTTAGTATATACCTATATTGCCCAAAGCAGTAAAAATGACTG
>NW_017147018.1:23500-25166 GCF_001652005.2 Ceratina calcarata
AGTTTAACATTGAATCACATTAGAAATTCTTATCAGGATTATTTCTAAACTAATTCTCATTCAGTTTTCGATGATTTAAACCGAATAAAAGTGGTGGAAGATAAATTTGTTGCGACACAAGATTCTCGTCCGGGGGCAAATATCGTTTCCGTTGTACGCTCAGTTCATTAGAGGTGATCTCGAGTCGCCCGAGGTCGCGATAACAAGCCTCGTAGCAGATTTCGTTTGCCGAACGAATTTTCGCCAGGTGGCCACGTTCATTAGACCCATGGAAGAGCACAGGGGCTCTATTGTTCCCGTTAGTCGATCTTCGAAACTGTTCAAGGATCCTTCAGATCGCGTTCCAGTTGCGTTTCGATCGTACAACCATTTCCGGACTCTTACGAACAAGACGTCTCGCGGTTACGTTGGAAAATTCGTTTGCCTAGCGCAAGTAAAATGTGCATGAAATTCGATGCCGGCCATCAGGTGTCTCGCGTTCGTCGTCGCGTGCGTTAACTTCCTCGGGATCGCCCTTGCGGACACCGCAGTCGATGTGCCGAGAACTTTGTCAAGGTCTAAAAGATACCTGGTCTTCCCGGAGGGTAGCAATGTACAGGTAAAACAATCTTCTTCATATCGACTTTATTTAGGTGAACAGAGGAGGTAAAAAATATATATTATTTTTAACGTTAGGAAAGTCACGTGACTGGCCCCTTAATGCCGGTTTAACACTAGAAAGACTGAAACTTAGTATATACCTATATTGCCCAAAGCAGTAAAAATGACTGCATTGTGAAAGAATAATNTTACTTGAATGAAATTCTATTATTATATAAGAGAAAAGAGTTAATATTTTTGCTATCAATAGCTAGTTTGGTGTTTGACGGTGGGAGCGCTCGGTGAAGAGGAGGCAGCGGTTTTAGGAATGACGGCTGCGTTGGCGTGGGAGTTGCCGAGCAAAGCAGAGCCGAAGCTATCGGAACTGCTTCATCGCAGTAGCAGAAGCGTCGTGTTCCCGAAAATAGAGGCTTTGCTACAATCGTAAGTAAACCAATTTACCGCGGGAGTCTCTAGGAGTTTCGATCTTTCTTTCGGTCGAGGGAACAGCCACCCTGTCTGCTGTTTCGTTTACTAAAAGTTTCCAACAAGTTTAAAGGGAATCCGATCTTGGCTTCTTCATCGCTACTGACGAAGACGAATCAAAGCTGCGATTCCTCGCGCGCAAGAAACCATCGACTCGCCATCGCTCGTTTAATACAAATTTAAATTCCAGCGATTTATTATATAATCGAACTGTCTGATTGTTCATTTATTTGTACTACTTGAAACGTAGAATTCGCAGAGGAAATTGACCGGGCTTGGGGAACGGCGCGTGAAATCGCGATGTAAGGAAGATGGAAACTTAGAAATTCGCCTGTGTTCCACATTCTTTGTTTCGTTTTTTTATCTCGACGAAAGCTTGCACTCCATTCGGGAGCGCGATGTAACATGCAAATGGAGCCCTTTTTTTTTTTTCCTCGCCCGGCACATGCAAATGCGTGCCACGGCAGGCGCAGGAAATTTTCATGCGAAACGTGCGGGAATAACGAAACACGAAGACAGGTTTGATTCCGTTACACTTATTCCTGTTAACCCGTTTCGTTCACGGCCGCGCAGTGACCCGACCGACATATTATTATTATTA
>NW_017147018.1:26543-28030 GCF_001652005.2 Ceratina calcarata
ATGTAATATTTAGTAACTATTAAAATTTCAATGCTTTGTTATCATTTTTATGTATAATGTTCACAACTTGAACTGGAACGTAACTGTTATCAGAAGACTAGTATTTTATGCATCGGAACGTCGAAGGAAATGCTGTTTTCAATCGGTGCGATCGTCGAAGGAATTGATCGGGGATGCTGTCTGTTCTCTTTCAAAGACTATGATACGACTCTGCGGCACGTCGATACCATTGTAGCAGCTTCAAATCTTATTTCCCTTTACAGGTTGCCTGAGGAGGGCCGTTTCGAGCGATCCGAGGATCAAGCTTACGAGGACGCGTACCGTAGCAGGTCGAACTGCGGACAGCTCTACCCGAGCTGCCGGCATTCCATCTACGAGCTCGAGTTCTGAGGCCAAAGCACCCGACCCGACGCATTCGTATGCGCGTCGCAAACGTTGACCGCGTTTCGGCGACGCGGCGAGACGTGCGGCAACTTTTTCGTTACCCGTTGGCCGCGCGCCCGATCCCAGCCGAGCCACCCCTGCGTCGCATAATCTTCTGTCTCCAACGAAACTCGCGATCCGCACGATCGTGTTGCCAACAATTTGCGTCCACTTAGTAGCTTCACGAGCGACTTCCTCTTTATTCCGAGGGACGCTGGCAACTTTCAATCGGCTCTGACGAACGACGGAACGTCGACGGTTTCATTAAAATTGCGAACGTCTTCGTGTCAATAAAAGGAAACAAAATTATCGTTTCGTTCTTTTTTTTTTTTACTCCGGTTCGGGGGTTTCACGGCCGGGACGTATTTCGCATGAACGTCGACGTCGCATAATTGATTTTGCATTATAAAAATGGCGAGCCCGGTGGTCGCGGATTTATAGCTCATTTCGCTAGAGTGCTCGGCCCCGATTCTTTTTGTGCCCCGAAAAAAAAAAAAAGGGTAAGACGGGGTTGGGAAGGGGGGAAAAAATGAGGTTGGAAAGTGACCGGCGTTGTTTAAACGTCTAATATTTAACCGAGCGGGCATTACGCTAAATACGTTCGCAGTGTTGTATTAAAATGTTAAAGCGCGGGCCGACGACCGCCTGTTTAAGTAGATAATACGAGTTCTCACTCTGTCCCCGCGATTAAAAAGAGAGGAGTCGCCGCCGCTCCCTCGGTGTACCATTTTTTGAATATTTAATTTAGCTCGAAATATGCACGCGGAATTTTATTTGAGGATGAGGATTAATGCAGGGGATAATGTTTCGTCGCGGCGTCGACTCAGAGAGAGAGAGAGAGAGAGAGAGAGAGAGAGAGAGAGAGAGAGATAATTAAACGCATTTACTACAGTTTGTTAACACATTAACTCTCCGACTGTACTTACCTCCGTTTGTCTACATTCTCTACTGTGTGTAAATGGAATAGCGACTACTTTGTTTTTAATATTGCATTAACACGACGTGCCAGGGTTCTCAGACGGCGAGATAAGATGTAATTTTCAAAAATATGCATACATATTAAT
>NW_017147018.1:29237-30870 GCF_001652005.2 Ceratina calcarata
CATTATATATGTATGTAATCCAATGTAATATCGCATTTTTGATCCGGTCCGACTGGAGGAAGAGGATAAATATATTTCGTTCGTTTATAATTATTGTAAAACCTCTGTAGATGATATTTATTACGTCGAACCAATGAGAGAGAGAGAGAGAGCGAATAACTATCGTTCTGAAAACTGATGAAAAGCGAGGAGATTTATCGCAGTTACAAAAAATCCGCAATCTCGTTCAGTCCGAACGGCGGCGAGCGATTCCAATTAAATTTTTGGTGCGCGACGGTGAAATTTCACGACGTCCGAGACTCGAACGGTCTCCATCGTTCTAATTACTTGGCGCACTCGCGGGTACCGCGCCGCCGATCTTTCCTATTAATCCCTCCCGGCGCGGATCGTACCGCGTAATTCATTTCGCAGGAGCGGACACGCGTGCTTCGCTATTTATGCGTCCCGTCCTGTACCCGGCGCAAAATCCATTTGCGTTATTTATTCAAACGCGGCCTACTTTTCCGCGCCGCGCGACGATTAATATTTGACGCGGCGACGCTTCCTAATTTCCTTTTTTCCTCCCGGTATCATCTCCGACGTGAGCAAGGATTTACGATGCGCGTGAAAATTGGATGAGCCCAGAATTGAAACATTCTCATTTGAACGTTCCTGTAACGAAATCTACACCGTCTCGTCGAGCCAACAGAAATTTTATACAATTCTCAATTGTTAATTAACACTAGAAAGACTGAAACTTAGTATATACCTATATTGCCCAAAAGCAGTCAAAATTACTTCCTTGGGCAATCTAGTGTTAATTAACATAAAAAATTCAAACTTTTCCTACTGTTTTTAACTTGGATACTCCATGCCCAAAGACTACCTACATAAAGTGATAAAAATCGAGACTCACCTTTCTTTCTTTTTTTCTTTCCTACTGTTCTCCTTAATCTTTTCTCCACGTGGGTGTATGAATTTTTACCCGAGGCTTTTCAAGCGAATCACGCTGTGTACTATTCAGCATAGAAGCATCGGTAAAGTGATGACAACTGTGTTCAGGGATAGTTA
Organism: Ceratina calcarata; assembly: GCF_001652005.2. Classification (NCBI taxonomy): domain Eukaryota; kingdom Metazoa; phylum Arthropoda; class Insecta; order Hymenoptera; family Apidae; genus Ceratina; species Ceratina calcarata. Next base: position 30,288 of record NW_017147018.1, read on the forward strand.
AAGCCGAGTGGCAGCGTAGCGACGACACGATTTACCAGCTAATTTAAGTCGACTTAACGATCCGGCCTTAAACCATCTCGCTAAACGCTCTAACCATTACCTGTCATTATATCATCCAGGCGTTTCAAGTCGCTTAACGCGAACTGGTCCACCGTATCTGGCAGTGTTTACCCAGAAGCAATTTCTCACTCCTCGGCGAGCCACCGACGATGCGTCGTCTCACATTTTTCAACTGTTGGATCGGATTTTGCTGTCTGAGCGTGGCGAGTTCGATGGGAGGAACGAACACGAGCGTCGGACGGACGAAAAGGGACTTGCTCGACGGGAAGTACCTGATTTTCCCGGAAGGAAGCAACGTACAAGTGAGTGATACGCGTTCCCACTTTACACTTACTTGTGCTTGTTCGACATTTTTTTAATGTTCAACCTAGTACGGATTAGGTGATTCTAAATTATTTTATATGGAATTAAAGGAAAAAGAAATTATTTAAGGGGCTAGACTAGTCACGTGACTTTTCTAAAATTTTGACGATTTTTGATCTGTTTTATTGATAACCAGAAAAAAATAGTGAATAGTATGGGT
>NW_017147018.1:31969-33406 GCF_001652005.2 Ceratina calcarata
AAATTAGAAGAAAAACAACTTTTATTTAGTTCATTTTTTGATATTTTGAGAAAAAGAACTTTGATCTTGTCTCTTCCAACTTATAAGAAATGCAACAATGTAACGCTTGCAGTTTACTAACATTTTTACATTGCATATGATTTTATAATTTCATGTAATTTCGATTTGAATTCGCAGTTGGTTTACTGCCTGACGTTCTCCGCGTACGCGAAACCATCAGGATTCTCCGCATTTGGGATAACAGCCGGCCAGGCATGGGAGCTGCCGTCGAAGAGCGTGCTGTCTACCAAATTCGAGGATTATCATCGCCGAAGCAGAAGACAGCTATACCGGAAAGTGGAACTTCTCTTGGGAAGGTGAGGAAACGAAATAGGAAAAGAAATAAGAATCGATTCCCTTGATCCCTTCCATTAAAATAGAACTCGTCGCAAGTTTCGTTGGTTAAAACCGCGACTCCTATTTAACCCAAAACCGGCGTTTTAATCATTTAATTTAGTAGACAATTGGCCCTTTTCCTCGAAACGTGAAAATCGTTTGAGGGCCTGCCAATTGGCGGCAGGTTTGCCTTAAGTATTTTTTCGTCCCTATCAAAAGAAAAGGTCCCTTCTCTCTAGTGTAGTTGAAGGAGCGCGCTGCATTGTTCCGTTGCATTAAGGGCCACTTGATTTTCGTTCGCGGCCCGAAGTGGGTATTTCGTAAACAAAACAAGTTGGTCTCGAATTTTTACCGTCGATAGAGCCCAGCCACTCGTCCGATTCTCGGCGGATAATCGCGGAGAACGACAATGCCGTGGTAGGGTTAAGTGGCTGGCCTCTCGAATCCGTTTTTTTTTTCTTCGGTCGTGTACAAACGTCGGCTGCGGTAAAAATGGCGGAAGGCGATCGCTGAACGCCGGCCACCGATAGAACCCTTTCAGACCAGTCCTCCTTTCTCTCTCTGTTTCCCATTTCCTTTCTCTTATTATGTCCTGTGTACGGCTCTTTTGGACCCATCAAGAAGAAGCTGGCCGAGGAAACAAAGCTAAACGTTGGCCAACCGAGCTTTCGTCGCTCTCGGTCGGAGTAGAACGGGGGTAGAAAGCGAGGGTGGCGGTGAAAGGGCCGTAGCTTTGCGTGGATTCGCCACGATTGTGCGGTTCTGAATCGCGTTAACGATAAAGCGGTCGGGTTCGAGCCTCGCCTCGAGATTTCGGTGGCCAACGCTTTGTTTCCAAGTGAATAATGCCACCCTCGGACGCGTGATTGCGCGCGGGACGTTAAGAAATCGATGATGCTCGAATATATACTTTGCCAAATGCCTTTGCGATCTCAAACGTTATGACTTGCTCCTGCCATAAATAGGGGAGGGTGCAGCCACGTGGAGTTTTTGAGAAATGGTCAAGGAAATGGAACATTTATTAACACTAGATTGCCCAAAGAAGTCATTTTGACTGCTTTT
>NW_017147018.1:33526-34271 GCF_001652005.2 Ceratina calcarata
GCCAGATTGACTAAAATAACAAAGATAGAGTCTAATTTATGATAGACTGAAGTGTCAGCACAATCGTTATTTTTTCTTATTATTAAATGATAATAAACGAACAACGGATGAACGACATTGTGATTCCGTTTCTGACGTTAACTTGATTCAAAGATTTAGGATAGATCGGAGAATTGCTGGCAGAGGATTAACCGAATCTTAACTGCCGTGGCGCTTTATAATTGCCGGTATTTGCTCGAAGGGTTAACAGAGGGGGTGAGTGGCGGTGGGTTTAGTTAGAAAGGGGCGGTTTACACCGTGGCCGTCGGTTGCTCGGCCAATATCAGGGCACGACGCGACGGTATTATCGCGAACTTAATGAATAGACCCGAGCGCAGCTCGCAGACACAACTGGTTCAAGATAACGAGCCTGATAATGATAAACGATCCGTGCGCGGCTTTAACCAAACCGCTTCGTGTTCTATCCCGTGTAGCCGAGGCTTGGACGGAAAGGCTTGCGTCCTGAAGGCGATCTGCCACGCTGCGAACAGGGATCGTTCGAACGTCGGCAAGGGAACCTTCTTCGAGGAAATCATGCACGCCGTGTTTACGTGAGTATTTGCATCCTTCGTTGATTACAGAATTAGTGTAAAAGAGCTGCTGAATTCGATGATAAAAGAATTATATATTCAACGTCATCGTAGATGATTATCTTCGTTGTAATTACAATTTCAATTAGTTTTGTGAATTCTTGAATATTATTATG
>NW_017147018.1:36525-37175 GCF_001652005.2 Ceratina calcarata
TTAACAATAAAAAAAATTTACTTCACTTGGGAAAAAAAATAATTTATGCATTATTATTTGTACATTTGCCCAAAACCAGTAAAAATTACTTCCTTGGGCAATCTAGTGTTAATCGTCATTTCGTGACGAAGTCATTGAAATCTGTTAATTTTTCAAAGGAACAATTAGAAACGACGAGAGACAAGATTCCTCAAGTCAAGTAGCAAACTCGATAACTACGGAGCAAAGGGTTATCGGCGGATTCATTAGCAGTACAATAACAACGTGCACTGGCTGGAATAATACAGTGCCGTGTGGCATCCTTCCGGGTATTGCGGCTGCTGCCGCATGGTTTTGGTATAGGTATTTTGCTTGCATGCTTGCGCTCGGCCGGGAGGGAGCTTATGCGCTCGCATCCCCCTCGGTGCCACATGCTCCTCCGTAACGCAATTCTCCCTTTGAGATCGTCAGCCGGCTTACGTGTTCGCATCACACGTCATTAACGTCGCTACCGCCTATCCCGGTTCGATTCCCAAATCGCGGCCTCAAACGACGTCTTGTTCCGCTGCCATTCCGTCGACTTGTTCACTCCACGCCTCTCAATTTCGATAGTACAAATTAATTGTTTATGATTTTAAATAGAATTAAAAATTATTTCGTATGATTTCTTT
>NW_017147019.1:0-15002 GCF_001652005.2 Ceratina calcarata
CTTCAACCATCACATTCAGTTTTGATTGATTAGTTTCATTGTGCACAGGCTCCTTGATTCCAAAATTCTGCTTATTCGTATCTAAATCTTGACTCCAAGGCATGTAGCATTGTTTAACGTCATTTGGAAAATACTCGCGATTAATTAACACTCGATCGTTATCCGTCGGATTTACAGGCTGGCAATAATCATTAGCAGCAGGCAATAAACCTGGCATCACATTGGCGTTTGACTGATAGAATGCGGTTAGATTATTTCGCTGCTGGCCAGGTTCTCTTTGTACATAAAACTCGCCATTCGGCTGCAGATAATCGTTGTCCGCGTTATTAGAGAAGAACGTCCAGCTGGCTGTCGCGGGCCCGGCTACATTTTGATCGGAGTACACGTAATAATTTTTGTCATCTGGACCTGAATAAGAACCGTCCCAAGTAGCCATGATTCTCGCAACCTTACGTGCACGCGTTTGACTAGTTTCCAACAGATAAGTCTCTTCCAACGAAGACACGATTACAAAACTTTGCGCAACGCGTTGCCACGTACACGAGTTTAACGCCGAAATTAAAACTACTATTTATCGAAGAACCTGCTGGTTTTTCTTATTCCAGTAGCAGGTCTTTCAGCCGTAGAAAATCGTCGATTGTTTCGTGGTTTTGAATTTAAAATTCCGAACGACTCACGAACCGTAGCAGAAAGTAATTGAATATCCAGATGCTGTCGGTGATAATTAATTAAAAATACGTAAAAGGTGCGACGATTCTCTTCCTTGCGACGATGAGTTATCGAACACGAATCAGATAAATGTCTATCTACGATCTACGAGAATTTAATATCGCCATCTAGCATTGGAATCGGGATAGAGAAATGAATCGACAGGTGGTACTATGGGTGGTACGGTGGTACATTCAAGTGTGTGAAGAGAGGAATAGATGAAAATAGAACAGGGTAGAGTTTTTATAATGTTTTTGAGGAATTATTTACGGGCATGAATATAAGAATAACGGGGGAATATAAATACTATCTCTATGGTATAAAGTCCTGTTCTAGGCAAGAGAGGGAGGTGGTTACCTATTGTACACTTAACACAACAAATAAGTTTAATATTCAAGTAAAATTACTCATCGAACATTTTATTATTTATATCTTTAGAACAGGGCAACGTAAATTTTTTTTTAATTACTTAATTAATTAATTAATAACAAATCCAACATCGTACATTCCCTCTATCTTACATTAATAATTCAAACTGTAAATTAAATATTAAATTAAATTATGGCACACTGCACAATACGGTAAATCACAGATGAAAGTAATCTTAGTATTATAAAGTGGGCACATGGAATGCGTGTATCCAGCTTTAACGTTATAGTATGTATAAAAATTAGTTTATCTCTCAATTGCGTTATTTTACGAAAGTACAAAAATATAATCTTAATACTGTTATTATTATCTATACTGTGTTAATGGAACGAATAGAATACTCATGTAATAGGACCTAACAATACTGTCGGTTATTATTTATGGAAGACAGTCTCTCTGAACAATTATTCCATGTGCTTCTCGAAGGTTTTGTAAACTTCAGCACATTGTGCAGAATACATGCTTCGTCTCCATTGCGATAGGAAATATTATGCCCCTTCGATTCGCCAAGAAGCGTAACAGGAATAAAAGATAGCAATGCAAATTCCAGATCGAATTGTTCAGCTGTTGATTAGATTTCTCTTTGATAAATTAATTACGATATTTCCGTCAATTATTGTTTAAGGAATCTCCCTAAATGATTCCTCCATGTGAGTCTTAAAGGTTTTATCAATTTCAGCACATTGTATGGAATGTATGCTTCATCTTCATTACTGCGGAAAATGTTTTAAAAAATATTCGATTCACCAAGAAGCGGAACAGGAAGGAAAAATTGCACTGCAAATTCCAGAACAAATTATTTCGATATGCATTAGACTTCTCTTTGAAAAATTAATTACGATTCCTCTGTGCGTCTTCCAAGTTTTTTACTTTGTTCTCCAAATCTTTTATCTGTCGCTTTCGTGAACGACACAAGTCTTTCACCAGCACGTACTCTTTCTCCAGTTTCATTAAATTTCCTTGATTCTGTGTGCACAATTATGTTATATTATCCTTTTGAAATAAGACTGCAGTGCAAGATTGCAAATAATCGATTAGATCTTTACTTCTAATGAATACCATTTAAGAATTAAAGTTCAATCGTCGAGATATCTTATAATTACGAATTGACATTTAATTACTAGTTCAAATTTGACTAACTATGAAATAAAATATAATCGTTACTTCAGATTTCTTGTAATTAAGAATTCAAAAGTCATTAAATGAGATTTCTTTTAAATAAGAATTTAAATTTAATTTTTAATTCTTCATTTGACAAATTTGAATTAAAGATTAAATATCAATTCTTCATTAGGAAGAATCTTAAAACTTGCTGTCTACTAATTAATACTCGAATTATAAATTAAAATTTAATCGTTAATCATTAATGTGGCAATTAAAGCATTGCTCTTACTTACCCCAATTATTCTGTTATGTGTATTAAAACCTTCTAATTCGTCATCATAAGTTTGACACGCTTGCTCCTTTTTGTTTAGTCTCCATCGTCTGCACCTCTCACAATCATAACTACTTAAATCCATTATTATCCTGTGAAGTTTCCCCACCTCCGTACGAAGTTCGTCATTCTACAAACGTGATCAATCATCAATTTAGTAATTAATATCAAATCTGAAATAGAGAAAGTTTATATGATACCTTTTTACGTGATGCACGCATTTCTTCCTCTAGTCCCTTACACTTCTCCTGATAAGTAAAGTTCTCGCTTTGAATTTGTCGCTCCAACGCCGCAATTTGCCCATTCTTCGAGACGAGTTCCATTTCTAGCTCTTGAATCTTATTCCTCAAAATCTGGCACGTCTCTTCGTCATCAACATCCGTGCCAATCGTCACACTTTCCAAATCTCTTTTTTGATTAAACACCTCGTTCCTGCTACGCTTCCTCCTTTTATTCTCGAATGGATTAATGGATTTCAAACTGCTGCTACAGCTTTGTGACCTCAGCTTGCTCTCATAATCGCTAAGCTTCTTCTGCAATTCCGAACACTCTTTCTTTAATCTACAAAGGACAGTTTCATTATGGAACTTCGTTATCTCCATTTCTTCCCTATCGCCTTGCGACTTCGTTTCAAACGCCTTCACTTGTTCATCCAGAGTTTTATTCTCTGTTTTGAGGTCCACCAATTTTTCTTTCAATTCGTTCACCACTTGATGAGTATTCAACTCGGTCTTTAACTGTAAAATCTCCGAGTCGCGTTCGTGTATAATAGCACTCCATTCTTTTAACTGATTATCAAACTCGGATTTTTTCGCAGTCAGTTCCCTGATTTGTGTCACGAATTCCATGATTTCTTTGTCTCTTTGAGTTAACAATAATTTGTTGCCTTCTAATTCTAGCGCGATCTTGTTCTTTTCTTGAATGAGTGCATCGTATTTGCTATTTTCGAGAGATAAATGTACTGAATTTTTTTCGGATCTGTGCAAGGACAACGTTTTTTTTATTTCAGCATTCTCTTGGCACAACGACTCGTAGTGGGCTTTCAAATTAACCATTTCCTTTAAAATTTTATTTTTACTTTCCTGCAGTTCGGATATGCGATTACTGGCGCCATCCAAATTATTCTGTAATCTTTTATTCACGTCCTTCAGTTCTTCCAACGCTGCTTCGGCTTTCAGTTTATTCATACTATTCCTGATTTTTCTTTCCAGCTTCATATTAGTTTCTCTCAATTTTTCATAGTTATCTTTCAAGTTATTCAACTCTTCCTTTAAAGCGATATTTTTGTTGTTCGATTCGCTCAATAGCCTGGCCAGACCGGTGCACTTTATGTTTTCAGAATTCAGTTCATCCTTAATCGTCTCAATTTCCTTGTTCTTTTCCATATTCAACTTCGCTATTTCTTCCTTATATCGTTCTATAGCTTCTTTTTTTTCTTTAGCTTGGTTCTGTAGCATTTCATAGTCTGGCATTATGATTTCGAGTTTAACTTTGTACTCGGATAACATGTCACATTTATTCTTGAGTACCTTTGTAATATTTGCGATCTTAGATTTGTTCTGTTTCAATTCGTTAGTCAGTTCATTGGAAGCTTTTGTGAGCTGATCAAAATCACGACTCACTTTATCTATGGTTTGATTATGCATTTTCAAGTCTGAGGCGTTTGCTTCTATGATATTCTTCAATTGTTTCTCGTTAGCTTCGAGACCTTCGATGTTACTTTTCAGTTCCATATTCATCGTCTTGTACTTCTCAATCGTGTTAACCAACTCGTCTACTTTTTTTTCAAACGCCTCCTTCTCATCTTTTATCCTCGACTGAAGTTCATCTTCTTTGTATTTGAAAGCTTTGTGTATCTCTTTTTCCCGTTTGTGCGCATCTTCGATTTCATCCTCCTGTCGAACCTCCACCTTGCACTGTTTTTCTAAGTCGCTTTGCATGTTGCCAATTTCAAGTTCCAACGCTTGCACCTTGGTTTTAAGCACGTTTCTCTCGTTATTGCTTTCCCTGAGAAGACGATCCAATTCAATTACTTTGCTCTTCTGTTCTTTGTACAAGAACTCCTTCTCTAGTAAGTTCGTTCGCAAATTATCATTGTCAGTTTCTAGTTCCCTGATCCACGACGTTGCACGCCTTTCAACATCGCTGCTTTGCTGTTTCTCGTCCTCTAATTTTTGCTTATCCTTCTCAAACGATTCCAGCATCCTTTCGACTACATCCTTCTCTTTCAACATGATTGTATGTATTAAAATCTTAAACATTTCGCTCACGGTCTTACTTAAAACATCCTCGGTATTTAGGTTGCAGTCGAACGACTTTAATTCGTCGATAATATATTTTTTGACGATGTTCAACTCTTCCTTTGTTTCGTTAATTTTCTCTCTGCTATAGACATATTCTTCTGTGGCACTACGTTTCTTAACTTCGTACGTTAAATCGTTCCCTTCGACGTATTCATTTGATTTAATTTCCGATTCTGTGGTATATTCATTGAACTGGTTCGCGGATGCTTCGGATTCACTTATACACTCTACGTCTTTGGATTTATTTAGTTGAATCTCAAGTTCTTTCAAATTATTCTTCAACATATCTTTTTCATTTTCCAGCTCAGAAATTTTTTCTTGAAGTTCTTCTACGCTCGATACTAAATCTTTGGTTCGTAACATTGTACGTTCTTCTAGTTCTGTCTTCACTTGTTCTAACTCGTCGCATTGCCTCTTCAGTAATTGTAAATCATTTTTATATTTGTTTTCGATTGTTTCGATTGAAACGGCGAAGTCCTTTGTCAACGACGAAGCACGTTCGTTCAGTTCGTTGATTGTTCGATACAATTCGTCGATATGATTATCTGTAGTCTCTTTCTCAGCGCTTAAATATTCCAACTTCACGTCCAGTTTCACTCTTTCAACTTGCATCGCGTTCTTCTCCGCCGAAAGTTCCTCCAATTCCGTGTTCATATTCGACAACTCGTTCTCAAGTATTTTCACTCTCTCTGTAGCCGCGGCTAGCGATATCTCCTTTTCCGACACGTTTTCTTGCAATTCCTCATTAACGCCTTTCAAAGTGTCGATTTTCTTCAATAAATTGACCTTCTCTGCCTTGAATTTAGCAATCTTCTTCTTCATTTCAGCTATCTCTTCTTTCGCTTCGTTGATACTTCGCTGCGCCTCGTCGATCTTCGTTTCAATTACAGACGCTTGTTTCTTCGATGGTTTCTGATCATCTACATTCTTCGTATCACAAAGCTTCGTAAACTCATCGCACTTCTCTTCATACCGCTCCCTCACAGTTTGTAACTCGTTGTTCAGCTGCTGCACTTTTTCCTCTACGAAACTAAGGTTGAACGTATCCACGAAACTGGCATTAAAAGACGCGTCGAAGCTTATATTCAGTTCCTGATTCTTCAACGCTTCAATGTGCGCGCGTTCACGATCGAACTTCTTCTGCAGATGATCCAGCTTGTGATTCAACTCTTTCATTTCGAGCGCTACCGGTTTGCGACTCTCGTTCAGTTTCTTGAAACACGCGCACTGCTTGCACGGTGATGATTTCAATTCGCTTAATCGCTCGTTCAAGCGAGATAAATGATTATTCTCATCCTGCAACGCTATAACTTTATTTGCCAATTCTTGGTAACTCTCTGTCATCGATACATGTTTTTCCGACGCGTTCAACGTCGCAGCATCGTCAGTTAAATGTGACTTGTTATTATTTAAGTTCCTGTTACGCGAACTATCTAAATTGTCCGAAGTGACCAGTAAGTTACCAGAAAATTGTGTGCTCTCGTCGGCCAGCATCATCACTTTCATTTTTAATGCCATGTTTTCGCTTCGCAAAACATTGTTTTCTGATCTTAATTGTTCCACGTCATTCTCATCGGCGTTGGTAGTATCCAGCATGGAAATCTTATCACTTAAGATCTTATTTTCTTCCTTCAGAGCGTTATTCTCCTCAGTCTTAGCAATTAATTCCATGGAGAGCTTCTCATTTTTCGTTGCCAAATATTCACACTTTTCTGTCAATTTTAAGACTTTGTTCTCGGAAGTACACTCGAGCTCGTACTGTAACGATTTACTTTCTTTAATGTCTTCAAATCCCTTATTCTCCGCTAGACATTTCGACAGTTCAGTATTTTCTTTTTTTAGCGCAGCAATTTCGCCTTGATATTGCGTAATTAATTGTTCGTTGCTGAATATCTCTGTTTTAGGATTTAATGCCATTTGATCGTTCAGTGTCGTTACTTTGTTTTCCAACTGCAGTTTCTCATCTATGATTTTCAGGATACAGGTCTGGAGGTCGTCGATCGTTTTCCGGTGATTATTTTCAGTTTCCGTCGAACGTTCTTTCTCTACAGATAAGTTATGCAACAATGCCGCGTTCTCATTTGTCAATAAACAAATAGTTTGCTCCAAGTCCGATTTGAGGCTTTGGAAGTCGTTCTTTATTTCATTCAATTCTTTGTTCTTTAATTTCAATTCATCGATGAGTCTAATCTTTTCTTCTTCTAACCAAATTAGCGAATTATTTTTTAAACTTGAACAAATAATCTGTGGTGCATTTAGTTCTTCCGGGTAAACAGAATAATAATGGTTTTTTCTGTTTTCTTCCTTGCGTGCCGTCAATTGGCTCTCTAAATCCGTGAATTCAAGGAGTTCAGCAAAAGCCTTTCCACGGTCCAAAATATATTTTTTCCACATACTTTTTGGAGATAATGAATTGCTGCAAAATGTATTTTGTTTTTTATCAACATGAAGAATTTAAGTAAATTTAAAAAAGAAATAATATATACTTCGATGTTTGTACTGCTGAATCTTGCTTATTTAGTCTCACATCATATTCATTTATTTTGATGCATTCGTTTTTAATATCAGGGCCTCGGTTAGTTACATTATTTGTCGGAATTAAATCTAATCGAAAATCTGTAAAAGTCGCGTGGAATGCTGAAAACAGAAATGATATTATACTCCTATGGTAGACGATCTTCCCGACGAAGAAAGTAGAATACAAATGTACTTCGATTTGTGACATCGATCAATTGCGTAATGTTTCTCTTTTTAAATGTTTTCTCGGGTGACATTTCTATTATAGTTGGTAAACGTTGGTAAGTTTCGATTTGAAATGAATGCTGTCTAGATGGTCCAGCAGCTTTAAGCCAATTTTCTCTTCTAGCTTTAGACACGATCGGCTCTTCGTAAACAGTTTTACGTCCAGGAACAATTTGCCTTTCGAACAGTACTACACGTTTGTCTACCGCGCAAAGATTTTCATATCTTTTTTCCGATTCTACATCGCCGATATCGACTAAGTTTCCGTTTCGTATTTTCTGATAAAGTAATCCCAATGTAACAGTCGTACTTAACACTTTCTCAAGTGAAACGGATTCTACAAACCTTTGATTCTGTTAGGAGTTTGGTTGAGAGAGGTGCAAAAATTTCTATAGCTGAATTACCAGAATTAACATTTTTCTGTGGATTGGTTTTCAAGCTCTTAATCCGAGATGCGAGCCTAAACAGAAAACAGGAAACACGTTTCGATGTTTGTCAATAATCATGTTTTAACAAGCGTACTAACGATAAAGTGTGATGAGATTCCTCCGCAGCGCAAGGCATTACTGTACACAACATTACTACGACACCAAAAGGAGTCTGCAGCAAATCCATTAACTTGTTATTACAATTACTGATACATCGCTGGAAAGATTCTACCTTGGGTTCTTCTAAAATTAACGATTCTAAAGCTAAGAGAAATTCGTCCGTTTGATGTTTAGAAGCATTTGCAGGTGGAACTTCTTTAAAGCCAGCAAGGTGTACGAAATTTAATTCTGATTTTTGTACAAATCTATTGAGATCTTCTCTTTCAATTACCTAAAAAGCGTAGGGATTTACTTTATTGAAATTTATAATATTCTAAATATAGAGTGCCAACTATGTAATCTTACAATTTGAAACACAGTGTGGCTAACATTTTCACGATTTGTTTCTCGTATTCTCTTATCATCAATTCTCATTTGTATCACAGATAATATGTGGGCTAAAGGATTTATAATATCTTTCACACTATTAACAATTACTTCTCCATTAGATAGCTTTACTTCAATTTCCTCCTTGCCTAACAAATCACATATCTCATCTTGCACTTCTGAGCATGACATTCTAAACAACAAAGTCTTTAAGATTCATATGATCTCTATGGTCTTCTTAATTTTCAATACAAACCTTAAGACAAATTCATGTTCTGTATTGGGAGTTGAAACAACATTAAGTATGTGTTTTATACTAAGTGGTACTAGTCCAAGATCTTCTGAAGTACCAGCCATTGTGTATGTTTTGCCAGAGTTACATTGTCCATAACAAAACACTGTACCATTGAAGCCAGTTATAGCAGCATCAACAACAGGTTTCACTACACTGTCAAATACTTCAGAATTTGTTGTATCAAGGTCGAAAACGTAATCTGTGAATATGATTCAGTAACATTGAACAGAATGCTTGAAGAAATATTGTATGATGAGTCAGGAATTATGTAAGCTTGACTTAATCAATGTTTCTCAAAAAGATATGTATGCATTTATAGTAAAATTGTATCTATGGAAGATATAAAAATATATAACATATTAAAGAATGAGGACATATAGCAATGTTTAAATGATAAAAGAAACATCTATCTAACTAATAGGATAAATGTTTTATATTGCGTTTCTGCAATCTAATCGTATGATAAGAACAATAAGTACAGGTTAATTTATTAAAATCTTTCGCGGACGAAGGTTTAAAGAATGATGAATGCCTACCGAAATGAAATTCGTCGCCCTTTTGTTTTGTCTTTTGATCTAAAGAAACAATCGAGTTTCCTCTTACGATCCATCGTATCGATGAATTCTCTTTGATTTCTTTTTCTGTCAACGGTCTCAATTTGATTCCCACTTGGACGTCGCTTGGCATTTTCCTCACGGGCGACCATGCGCGAAAACTTTTCGTATGCTGCTACTTCGTTTCTAACTAATATTCTACGCCTATCTACGTCTCTCACGGCTTGAGATCATTACACATGCCGTCTTGTAAACACTCGCGAAACGCAACTGCCATTTAAAATGACGGCTGCATAAACATATTTAAATTCGAATTTTCTACGGTTCGATTGGCCAAATCGAACCAAGAGTTGAAAAGAGTGAAGGTATCAATTCCGGTTCTTGAACTAATTATTGAGAACCCAAAAAAATGCTATAACTGTTATTGGATATGTTGTTCCTGACTTGTGTACATTACTTCTATAAATATTATTTTTCGGTTCTGCACTCTACTTCGATTCTACGTTTAATTAGTATATAATCACCTTTTTAAGACTATTTGAACTGAAAGTCGAAATATAAAACCAAAAAATAACAATGTTAGAGAACTGAGACCGAAATTGATATCAGCAGATAACGTACAATTTGAAAGTTATTTTCTGAACCTTTTCAATCTCTGATTTGATCATGCAGCACGACAATCAAGAACGTGCTAGGAGTATTAATTATTCGTCAACAGACGCGTAAATTTTACGCATATATTCATATCAGAGAGGAAATATTCATTTCCTGTGCGTAAAATTTCCATATATTCATATCAGAGAGGAAATGAGTATTTCCCGTAAAAACGTAATGAGACCATTTGAACTATTATAATTCTTTATTAAAAATCGTTTCCTCTCTGATATGAAAGATTTTCTCTATGTTCACATATATAATGTACGTATTTAATAAAACTCTACATCTATTACTACTGTTTTTTATTTACTACAATTTTTAATATGGAACTATCCCACTTTACCCAAATTTCAATAGTTATCATTTTGTTAATTAATTTGTTTTATTTCATTGTTACACACAATGAACTCCTTTGGCATATTTTCAGGAACACTGTTCATGTCAACATGAAAAGGACATGCAAATATTTCAAACACTATCATATTTTGCTAATTCTGAGAAACGACTATCAAATACTATTATTAGTTTCCTTATTTCATTAGCATATTTCGAGAAATTCTCACGTTGGCTGAGCATTATTATTTCTAAGTCGGCACTTGAATAACAATAATTTCTTATTAAAAGCTTTAATGAAAGAACAAGCATCGATTATTAAATTATCTTGCCCTTGCAAGCCCTTAATCTGTTATCCGCTACTACTGAAGGGCATTTGAATCATGATGTAAAAACATAAGGTGTGTTCTTGCGCATCCATTTGAACATCCATCTGTACACGGACACTTCCACTCGTTGGCCATTTTGGATTTCTAACCAATCACACTTCATATTAAAACTGAGCGAATTTTAAAATCGTAAACATGTCAAAAATTAGGTTCTCGGAAAGTAATATATGTGTATGCGTGTTTGAAATAAACAATAGATCATCGTACTTCCAATATGGCCGATGAGTGGAAGGCGCAAACAGCGACCCATTTGAACACGCCGGAAGAACACACCTTATGTTTTTACATCATGATTTGTATGCTGTATACTGTGTCTGTGTGTGCGTCCGTGCGCCTTAGCAAGGGCATTCCGCCCGAAGCGCCTAGGTGAGAACGGCGTGACATAGGCGTAGGAAGAAGCTAGTATCCACTAATAAAGATAGGTCTAATCATCACTTAATTCGGAAAAAGATTCTTGCTTCTTTCAAATTTTCAATTATTTAATATTTCTTGTATACATACAACGAGAAACAAAAGTTTCAATAGAAATATAGAATAACCCGGCGGGTTGCGTGTTGCCAGGTCTGGGTTATTTGTAATAGCTCTCATTTGTTTAAATCGAGGCTGTTGTGATTCCAACGTGAAACGTGTATCAGTATGCATTGTCGTCCATTGGTATCACAAATTTATTAATATTAAACGAACAAATTTATTTTTCATCAACAACAAAAAGAGTGAGTCTAATGCAACCATAGAATGGTTAAGGGAAATAATTATTATAATTTAAGGGAATTAATTCCCAGGGAAAAGTAGTGTAAGAGACACAAAAAGAATATAACAAATATACTGAAACTAGATGACTTTGAAGTGATAAACAATTTGTTTTTAAGTCGTCAAAAATCCTCCTCACAATAATCATCATTTTTATAAAAACGAACCTATTTCCAAAATTTCAGACAATTCGGAGCATGGGAGTTTTCGGAAGGTTAACCCATTTTTTGGCACTATAATTAATTCTTATCTATAATCTCAGAAAATAAAATTAATAATAATGACGTCCTGCAATAAAAAAATAATATTACAAGCAGAAAGCTCTCTGTTACAAGTACATATTAAATTATTCCTGATGAGCCTGAAGCAGTGTTGATCTATTTGCTAATATAATTAATTCGGGTAATCTGGCAAGTTACTGATCTTTTCCGGAGCCGACCACGTGTTCGTGCACATATATAGATTATATAACAATTTAACAGATGTATAGAGAAGTTTTGCTCGAAAAGAGAATCGAGAGTGAATCGATAAGCACGTGGTGGGGCTGGTAAATGTGGTAGAGGGCAAACGGGAATATTCGAGAAAGGAAAGGAGAACACTGCCGAGGCGGCTGAGTACAACGTGCACGAGTATAGTCGTTGGGCCAAGCTTTTATTACTTAAAAAGCACGTGTTATAACAATGGTAAGAGCACAATAATTATAATTCTTCCATCAAAGTCTTGAATACAACGCAGCAAGTGAAGTATGAATTACTGTTTTTCGAATATTCCGAGACATAGCCTCTAAAATGCCGACTGATAAAACCGATTATTTTTTCGTTAAGTAGTTCTTTATTTTTAAAGATATAATTAACTCATCCAAAGAAGTCGACAACGTATGCGTATCGTTCGTTGTTCTTTTCTTTAGAGTAGTAAATTCAGCGATGTCTCGCGTTTTAAGTTTCGTCGCATGGTCGGCGTTGAATGTTCTTGGTTACGAGTAAAAAGACAAATGAATAAAACAAAATGTTAAGAAATCAATCGTAGTGATCTTGTGAAATCGTTTACACTTATTGACTCGTCCAACTGCGAGACTGTAATCGACATTGATTAAAATTCTCATCTTACGAAAGGTCCCGTGAAATTACGACATGGAGAAGTTTAAAGTAATTCATTTTAGTTTAAGTAAGTCAACTCGTTTTTTTCACGTTCCGTCTTAATATGTCTAGGCTGCAGCCAATGCTATTAAGAGGTTGGTGCCTCTCTTCGATAGAGTTCTTGTACAGAGAGCAGAAGCTATAACGAAAACGAAAGGTGGTATCGTTTTACCCGAGAAAGCCCAAGCTAAAGTTTTGCAAGGAACCGTCGTGGCGATAGGGCCTGGACAAAGGAACGATGTAAGAAAATAAAGTTCTGTATGCTATAATCTAAAGAAACTATAATAATAATTTCTTTTCAGAAAGGAGAACATGTTCCTTTAAGTATCAAAGTCGGCGACGTTGTCCTACTGCCAGAGTATGGTGGCACCAAGGTAGAACTCGAGGATAATAAAGAATTTCACTTATTCCGCGAGTCGGATATACTGGCAAAGTTAGAAGTTTAAATTTCTATTTGGCTTATGTTTGCAATTTTTTTTAACTATCGTTTCATAAGAACTATAGAAATAAGAGATAGTGAGATGCGAAAGATCTCGAAAAAATGTTTCTTGTTCATTATGACATAATAATTGTATTATTCCTTATTGCATCGTTTCGTATATAAAAAAGCCAAAAATAAAACATTCGTTGTGTTTATATAATTATTTGTTTAAATATTGTTCCTTGTTTGCAATCTCTTATCATGATAATTTTTACATAAAAATATACAATAGAGACGTTAATGTAATAGAGTAAGTTTACATTCATATTTTATACATGAGAAGGAAAGTGTATCTTAACAGAAAATAAATTCTACAAATTTATCAAGCAGAATATCATTTTTGTACAAGCGTGCTTGCAGCTTTATTTCAATTTGATACTTTTCTTTACACCAGCTTTAATACCAGATATCTCTCCAGCATAACGAGTAATTTCCTTCCTTACTTCTCTCACCTGTAAAACAAACAAAATTATTATCTACGAAGAAACTTGTATTAAATATGTAACATGCAAAAAAATATATCATCACGACATTTGTGTTGAAAATTGTCCAAATCTGGAAGATGATTACTCAGCAACAAATTATCTTCAAATGATGATTTTTCTTTTAAATTAACGCTTGGAACCTCTACTTCGAAATAATATGCAGAAATTTTCAATTTGATACACCTCTATGATAGACAACACCAAAATCCAAGAGCATGTTAGAAAATTTAAAAATTATTAATGTTTGACAACGTGCACTGGCTTGGATAATTATTTATCAGTGATCTTTTTTACGGCAAGCGATTCTTCGCCTATAATTTAAAATAAAATTGAGTTCCTTCGATTTCTTCTCTCGATTTTATAGCAGTTTGAAGAAATCTCTAACATCATTCACGCATTACAAAAATCCTGAACGCAATTCCACTTCAAACACGATTATATCCACTACACAATCTCTCACTCTACCATACAATTGTGTCCTTATATACGAAATATTAAACAATCCAACAGCAGCCAAAGACCAACGAAAATTAATGATATCTCTGAATACCATTTTAAAATAAAACTTTCAAGCTTAAATTTCAAAGAAGAATTATAAGAAGCCCTACGATAATTTCTTGCTGAGTAATCATCTTTTAAACTTGAACAATTTTCGACCCAAATTTCGCAATGGTATAATTTTTTTGAAAAATGCATAAATACGTACCGCTCCCTTTCTACGAATATTAGCTTTACGATATTTATTTCTATGTTTCACTCTAGGATTGCGTTGTTCCTTTTTGCGATGCGGTGTCAATCCTTTATTTTTCGCTATTTGATACGTGATTGCTCTTTTTTCTTCTGCGTTAATCGCAGGATTCTCATCTTCGATCTTTTCATCTTTCTTCTCTAATTCTATTTTCTCGTCCATTTCGCTTTCTCCTATAAATTCAGACTCAGACTCCGTCGAATCTATATCCATCATCTCGCTCGTCTTTTTAACTACTTTCGATCGACTTGTCTTACGTTTAGGTACGCTTACTCTAGTACCATTCCATATATTATACAAAGGCTCTCCCTGTTTTTCAGCTTCTAATATTTCTCGTATCTCTTGTATCAAATTCCCTTGCCCAGATTCCAGTTGGTTCAACAATTGACGATATTGAGCCAAACGTTTTATAACCGGGTGAGAATTAACAGGTGACCTTTTTGCCTTCAGCATTAAGTAAAAAGAAATGTTGATGCAGTAATTTAATAAAAGATGGTATTTCGTCTTTGCGAAAGAAACTGCAGGGCAATTAGGAATCACGTTCTTTTTAACTAACTTCAGGAATGGTGCCATTAAATCTCTTGCTTCTATCATGCGATCTAAATCATATAACATGCATTAGTACTAGACATAAGTATATAAG
>NW_017147019.1:16274-34251 GCF_001652005.2 Ceratina calcarata
CCCTATGATAGACAACACCAAAATCCAAGAGCATGTTAGAAAATTTAAAAATTATTAATGTTTGACAACGTGCACTGGCTTGGATAATTATTTATCAGTGATCTTTTTTACGGCAAGCGATTCTTCGCCTATAATTTAAAATAAAATTGAGTTCCTTCGATTTCTTCTCTCGATTTTATAGCAGTTTGAAGAAATCTCTAACATCATTCACGCATTACAAAAATCCTGAACGCAATTCCACTTCAAACACGATTATATCCACTACACAATCTCTCACTCTACCATACAATTGTGTCCTTATATACGAAATATTAAACAATCCAACAGCAGCCAAAGACCAACGAAAATTAATGATATCTCTGAATACCATTTTAAAATAAAACTTTCAAGCTTAAATTTCAAAGAAGAATTATAAGAAGCCCTACGATAATTTCTTGCTGAGTAATCATCTTTTAAACTTGAACAATTTTCGACCCAAATTTCGCAATGGTATAATTTTTTTGAAAAATGCATAAATACGTACCGCTCCCTTTCTACGAATATTAGCTTTACGATATTTATTTCTATGTTTCACTCTAGGATTGCGTTGTTCCTTTTTGCGATGCGGTGTCAATCCTTTATTTTTCGCTATTTGATACGTGATTGCTCTTTTTTCTTCTGCGTTAATCGCAGGATTCTCATCTTCGATCTTTTCATCTTTCTTCTCTAATTCTATTTTCTCGTCCATTTCGCTTTCTCCTATAAATTCAGACTCAGACTCCGTCGAATCTATATCCATCATCTCGCTCGTCTTTTTAACTACTTTCGATCGACTTGTCTTACGTTTAGGTACGCTTACTCTAGTACCATTCCATATATTATACAAAGGCTCTCCCTGTTTTTCAGCTTCTAATATTTCTCGTATCTCTTGTATCAAATTCCCTTGCCCAGATTCCAGTTGGTTCAACAATTGACGATATTGAGCCAAACGTTTTATAACCGGGTGAGAATTAACAGGTGACCTTTTTGCCTTCAGCATTAAGTAAAAAGAAATGTTGATGCAGTAATTTAATAAAAGATGGTATTTCGTCTTTGCGAAAGAAACTGCAGGGCAATTAGGAATCACGTTCTTTTTAACTAACTTCAGGAATGGTGCCATTAAATCTCTTGCTTCTATCATGCGATCTAAATCATATAACATGCATTAGTACTAGACATAAGTATATAAGAAATGTATAATTTTCATATAAGAAATGTATTCTGATACCTTTAAAATCCTTAACAAGAACAATGAATTCAGGACTTTCTTTCTGCATTATCGCTTGTTTTTGCCTTTTACTAAGTTTACTAAGATCAGTCTTTATGAATTCCTCTGCATTTTCCTCTGCCTTCTGATCATTGCTCTCTTTCGTCTCTATAAGATCTAATCCAAAATCAGCATCGTCCAATTGTTCCGCTAATCTCTTTTGTATGTTTTTAGCTTCTTCTTCTTCCATCTCTGCGTCAGCCAAATCTTTTTGACTCGCAGTAGCATAATCAGGGTCTACATAATCTGTGGAATAATAAGCTCTTTTCTTCTTCCCCCAAGCTTTTTCATCCGGTAAATCAAGATCTTCTTGCAATCCCTCGATATCGGACCCCATGGAATCCGTTTGTGCTTCATCTTCGGTATCCTTTTGATCTGGTTCATTCTCATCTTGCACTCCGTACACTTCATAATCACTATCGTAACTCTCCGAAGATTCTCTGCTTCGTACTTTTTCTAGTAGCCTCCGCTCATTTTCAGAGTATTCTGCTTCGGAATCTGTCACTTCGTTTAAATTTACGTCCTCCAAATCCTCCGTTACCCTGCTCTCTTCTGTAGCTCTTGATCTATAACGAAATTATAACGAAATTTATAAATCAAAGGAGAATTGGTTGAGTATAAGACAGCTTACCTTTTTTTATCTTTCATGATGATGTCTGAATAAATCTTCCCATCTAAATTCTACAAGCACGTGGGTATTTGCTTAGTACATACATACGATGATACGATATATATAAGTATATGACGGCGACCAACGGCGACAGCGGACCAGTGTTGCGAATTGGGATACGTACGGGTCGGGTTTTCTCGCGCATGCGCGGCTTTTTCAGCATCAGTAACGTATAATTTTCGATAAAATGGGGCGCCGCGATCGCCGTGCATAATTTTGCGAAAATTATTACAAATTGAACATCAATTTTACCGGCAACAGTCTTCGTCTCGGTCTTTTCCCGCCAATATTACTTCCAGGAGTCCGAATACCCCTTGGGTTCCAAAATATGCGCGCCAACATACGTTATTGAAAATGCCGCGCATGCATGAGAAAACCCGGCCCGTATGTATCCCAACACTGCGGCGGACAGCAGCGCGCTCATATTTTTTCCCTCGAGGCTCGCTTCCCCTCTTTTTCGCCCGTATTTCGATCCCCACTACTATTCTCCTCACGCGTGCACATGCGCGTTCGCGAAGCTCTCCGCAGCGCTATGGTCCCCACCATGGTCGCGTCGTCCCCACTTTTCGGCCGAGGGAAAAGATATGAGCGCGCTGTTACTACGCATGCGTAGATGTATCATAGAAATCTTGAATGTTTACAAATTTTTTGAATTTTCATTTAATAAATTACGAATGGAATGATCTTTTAAAAATTCTTACGTGTACTACTCGTACAGTAATAAATTTCTGAATTTTTTCATCAATTCATTAGAATCAAAGATATTAAATCATTTATATCCCCAAAATATTGAAAATCGTAATTTAAGGTATGTACCCCGTGAAATCTGATATCTTAATTTTAAGTTCTATGAATTATGGATCGAAAAATTTGAAAAAATCCTCATATATCCTTGGTATGATCATAACGATCATAACCCTTGCAAACGCAAACATGCTTACTGTTGTTTACAAGCGTTGCGTGGTGTTGAGTGTTCCAGGTTCGGGAGAAATGGCGCGATGCATGCGGTAATAAGTTTGGATAAATAAAGAAGTAAACTGTTTATGTGTTTCTTTCAAAATTCCTGCAGTGTAATATTAATATAAAGAAGCCAGATAATGACTACAGAAATTACTGAAAGTGTCCCAAGTTGGGAACCAATACGATTGACATATACTAAACCATTGTTCACTAATCAAGAGTCAACTTTAGCATCGCGTCAGGATTTATGGCACAAATTTATTCTGTTTGGCACAGGGCAGCACAAAAGGAACGAAATATTAAAAAACGTTATACTTTGCTGCGAACCCGAAGTTTTGTTGCCTGTTATGTACAAACAAGAAGGTCCAAATAAAAGTAGTTTCTTAGCTAAATGTACTGCAGCTACTATTGAGAATTTCGTGAAGCAGGGTCTGCGTGTGTTGATGCCTAATGACCAGGAACTCTGCGTAGACGTTGTGTTAGGATATACAGACTCCCAGGATGTGCAGTTGAATCCCCAGAGAGCCGTAGCGCAAGCTTTGTACTTTCGCTACGAGCCTACCAAGAAGGTATTGAATCTCGACGACTTCGAAAACGAGAAGTCTTTGACTTCTATATACTGTCCCATATCATTGCACAAGGTGTTACACTTTGTTTTAAGATGTAGCAAAATGGGAATCCTGGGTAATCGAGACTCACGATTACCTGTTAGAGAATTAAGCTTGAAGTATAATCAAATCATAGGGATTACTCTTTTCGAGAAGTTCTTCAATTATCATCTAACCAAGTTGGATCTGAGACACAATCAGATCACAGACGTGGAGTACCTGCATTATTTCAATGAGTTTAAGATAAGCGAATTGCCTAATGACCAGGAACTCTGCGTAGACGTTGTGTTAGGATATACAGACTCCCAGGATGTGCAGTTGAATCCCCAGAGAGCCGTAGCGCAAGCCTTGTACTTTCACTACGAGCCTACCAAGAAGGTATTGAATCTCGACGACTTCGAAAACGAGAAGTCTTTGACTTCTATATACTGTCCCATATCATTGCACAAGGTGTTACACTTTGTTTTAAGATGTAGCAAGATGGGAATCCTGGGTAATCGAGACTCACGATTACCTGTTAGAGAATTAAGCTTGAAGTATAATCAAATCATAGGGATTACTCTTTTCGAGAAGTTCTTCAATTATCATCTAACCAAGTTGGATCTGAGACACAATCAGATCACAGACGTGGAGTACCTGCATTATTTCAATGAGTTTAAGATAAGCGAACTTTGGTTAGATGGTAATCCGTTGTGTGAGAAGTACAACAAGTGTCAGGACTATATACAAGCGGTGAGGAACGTATTCCCACATTTGCAAAAATTAGATGGGGTTGTCATAGGTATAGAGCAGAAATTTGTTCCTAACGTCCAAAGGAATTATTTAAGAGATGGCAGGAACACCAGCCTGGTCAAACAGTTCGTGAGACATTATTTTACTCTGTACGATCAAGATGACAGACAAATAATGAATGGGTTGTACGAGAGAGATGCGCTTTATTCGATGACGCTGGGACATGTCTCGAATTACTATCATAAACAGTTCGTCAAAATGTTTGCCACGAACAGAAACTTGTTGAAATTCGTCGATTACGCGAAGTGTCACGAGTTTTTGTTGCGTGGCCCGGAAAAGATCATCTCGGCTCTTAGAAGTCAGCCGCCAACTATACATCATTTCAAGTCATTTCACGTTGACTTACTGTACGAAGGAGAGCTCGATTTAATTATTTCTGTGCAAGGCTTATTCTCCTTCAGAGCAGTTTCTTGCCCGCCCATGTTCTTCAACAGGACGTTCATAATTATGAAGAAGGAAGACAACGAATACTGTATCACCAATGACCAATGCTATCTCGATGGTAATAATAGTCTCAATCACTCGGCGAACAGCGATGTGAAGTCCGAAACGAAGATTGTGCCAAAATTTACACCGACCGTATTCAGTGTTTCGGAAAAGGATCACCTTCTTACATATATGCACGAGTTGACTACAATGAACATGAAATTTTGCTACCAGTATCTCGACGATGCTAATTGGGATATAAGAACAGCTATTACAACGTTTATGAGCATGTACACAGTTAATAATGTACCACCCGAAGCATTCCATAAATACGAACCTGATTGTATAAACAATGTACATACATATGTATAAAAAGCGTGTCTCTAGTACAAGAAATTGAATAAATCCAAGAACACAATCGTTGACTTTTTTGTAAAAAAAAAAACACTTTTATTTTCATTTATACAAAATATAAAATTACAATTTCAATATTAACAACCTTGCTGCGTGTTCAATAAAGCAATGGTTTTATTTATATATGGTAATGCGTTTACGTTTGAGTTCACTCCTAACTCAAATACTTTCTGCATCAACGGTAGAGCGTGTTCTAAAACAAAATTTGAAATTATTGAAAAATGCATGACTCCCTTTAATATTCGTATCCAATTCAAAGCTTATTAACTTTTTTAATGTTGAGCCAAACAACTTGATATTCTTTGCGGTGTTTAAAGGCATAATTTGCTACATAATGTGTAACAAAAAAATTAAAACAATTGTTATTCGAAGTTTTCAATAGAAAAATTAGAAATATAATTTTTAACTTTCTCATTCGGGACTTCCATAAAAATTTGCAACATGCTTCTCGTACATCTAAGTAAGTTATATGCATGTACAAGTTCCATCAAAAAGGTTAATGATTCTATGAGCTACAAGCGATTAAAAATTTAATAAAATCGCAGCTTTTCCCGACTTTCAGTCTACAACTGACTTGAAGATAAATGGAAGAATTTTTACATGTTTCGATGTATCTAACTCCCTTGACCAATTTTTATGAGACTTCGTAAATGCAGATAACTTATTTAGATCTACAAGAAGCATGTTGTGAATTTTTATTGGAGACCCTAATAAAAAGCTTACAAATCATGTACTTTACTTTTGTATTGGAGACTACGAACAGCAACTTTAAAAATTTATTTCTAACATCGTAAAGTGGCTATAAGTTGTTTAGCCCAATATTCAAGGAGTTATTGAGTTATTCAATTATGGCTATTAATAGGAGTGACGGTACGTACCAGGACTGCGGATTTTTAATTACTGTATTAACAATTAACAATCACAATCGACAATTGAAGTATCGTTTCAATAATGGACTGTGAATTTTATGCAATTATAAGAAAATTGAATGTGGAGAAATGATGGATGCCGCGTTTAATGTAATAAAACAATTCACAAATACCAAAAGCTGAATCTGCATGTCAATGTTTAAATGGCCAAACCAATGTTTATATGAAACGCATTTCTTACAACAGATACCATAAATATTTTATTTTGCATAAACATTCGCAGTCTATTAATTAAGAATTAAAATTAAATTGTTAATTCGAATTTCTTCTTAAATAATTTAATTTTTAATTAACCATAAACGAATAAAAACTCAAACGTTAATTTCCCAATTGTTTTTCGATTGAATTAAATCAATTATTTATTCAATTTAATCATTTATTTGCAACCCTGGTGCGTAGTACCGCTTACTTCCAACAAAGGTAAAAGGAGACTCACCTTGCATACATAATACAATCTCTGGTAACTTTTCTAAAGCCGACATCAGAATGTCGGCTCGAGAACTGTCGAGGCACCTTTGAAATGCGGACAAGATATTCGCGTTCGACGTCGGATGGTGCTTCAAAGCTCTCGCCAATAAAGTGTGAGACAGATTTCTCACATTGCTCTGTGGAGACACGAGCAACTCTGCAATGTTGTCTGTTATAGACTCGAGGACCCATGGTTTACGGGATGATAGATGCTCGATTTCTTGGAGAGCGTTAAAGACATCTGAAATGAGATGAAAATTTCGATGAAATCTTTTAAATTAAAAGGAATTGTACGAACGTACCTTCACCCTGCAGTTTGGTCAAAGTGGCTAATAACGACGGCCAATGCTGAGGGATGACAGGTTCCGCTGGGGGTGGAGTAGGAGGAACAGTGATCAAAACCTCCTCTACGTCTTCCCCTTCCCTTGGCACAGGAATACCCGACACAAGTGTCCTCAGTGTAACTAAATTCGGATAGTGCAGCTGCAATTCACTACATGTAAGTGTAAGCTGACACCTGAAATTCATTAAAAGGTATCATAGGCACGGATACTTACTGAAGAATCTGCGCGTGCTTCTGAAGATATTTCAACGTCCTCTGCGGATCGTAAGAGATGTACGCTTGTAGCAGCGTAATAAATCTATTCAAGAGCGGTATGAGATCTTTTATAGGGCCGTAGTTCTAAAAACAAAATAGTAGCTTTGAGTGCCATACACATTTACGAACGAAGTATAGTAATTTCCGGATATATGAGCATCGATCGGAACGGGGTTTGGCCATACATCCGGAGGCTTGGATTTTGTAGACCCACTCAGTGTTCGAGTGTGCAGCATGGGAAAAATTAAACAGTGTCGACTGTCTGAGCACGACAGCAATTGAAATGGAAGTGGAATAAATATAGATAAGACTCGATATTAGCAAAAAATGTTTTAAACAAAAGTTATAGATACTGCTATCATCTACAAACTGAGGTTCTGTACAATTTTAACGTAAGTCCAATATTTTGTGAATAACCGCCACGAGTATGAAAATGATTCCTCAAAATCTCTATTTGTAGAGAGAAGAGTAAACATAAATAAGTGTCGAGACCCAAGGATGGGAGGGTAATTCACGGCCAAATAACTGGACATTACTGTATTGGTTTACGTACTTGGAAACATTGAAAGTAATTCTCCAAAGTGTCTTCCAAAGCGTCCTGATGCTCCTCGCTGAACAAATGCGGTTGTAACAGCTCTAACAAACCCATTATTTGCGTGAACAAATTTAGATGATGACCGGACCTGAATTGACTAAAATCCAGATAGCATCTTCCCATTAAAGACGACGCTAACATCGGCAGTTGTCGCAATACCAAAATTGGATGTACAGCTGCCATTTTTCGAGCACACAACTCGAAGTCCTGAGACCGGGAATTCCACGACTTTTGCCTCGGCGTCGCTGCCAAAGCCGTTAACAAAGCATGACTCATACAATCCAACACCGAGCCCGTCCATTCTGTGATCTTCCCTCCGCCGACGAACTTTTTTGTTTGGAACGTGTCTAAATAGCATATTACTTTCGGTATTTTCATGTACATGTGCAATAGAAACTGATGGACCATGTCGGAGTCGATGCTAAAATACAAAACCAATTACTTTCATATAATCTAAAAAGGGTGATGATATATTCAAGAAAACGTACTCCGAATCGTTCATCATACGTCCAGCCAAGTATCGGACGACGCTCGATATCATATGATCATCCGTCGAAATGCAGTGCAACAGTAAACTGAGACGAGAATCCATTCGTGCGAGGGCGGCGTTCCTATTTTGACAATTACATATAATAACAGCCTCCGCAACGATATACGAAACAAGAGTCAGTAATTGCTTCTCGTGCAACAATAAAATATCTTCGGGTACATAGTGCTTCGGCGTGAATTTATCTCTGCCTTGCCACAATTTCGGATTACAAGTCAGTGCCCATAAGAAATCTAACACAGCAGTGGGATCATACCTGTAATAAATATCACGTAATCCTCGTTCTTCAGTCAACTATTTTCCTACCTACCCGTCGTCGCATTTGTCTAACAGGTGGCCGACGCATTTATACAAAGTAGCCCAGCTCGCTCTGTGCGTTAACAGAGTTAACAGATAAGGCCTGAACGAATGCGAGCTGACGACATTGTTATCAACTTTCATCTGCACCTTCGTCTTTCCAAACAATAATTTCATTTGAAGAGTAGGACATATACCGATTAGTTCCGGTTCTACAGATGCCAGCCAGTCTATCAGCAAACCAGTCCTCGGCTTTAAAACACCTTCGTTGCTATCGTTCACCAATAATTTCGCTATTGCCTCGATGAGAACGTCGGTCTTCTGTTGCTTTAGACAAATGTCCAATAGCTTGCGTCCGACCGCTTCCAAATTTACCGAGTCGGTACTTTCCAAAATAGATCCTGGGTCTCTATTTTGCATCACCATTGACAATTCCACGCTTTTAGACATTTTTGTCAACCGCACGTTTGCGAAGTCCTTCAGAATTGATAAAACCGGGGCCTTCACGTCTCCTATCAATTGTATCAAAGTCAAACACATGTTGCGAGCCAGTTCCACGATCTGTTTCGAAGTGGACGATTTCTTTAGAGGCAACAGTATCACCCTCATTAGGGTGCAAGAATATTGCGGCATGTGAACGAGCGATGCTAAGAATTGTTTAACTTGCATCGAGCTAAGTACACTGCATATATGTTGTACCGCCAAAACGATCACTCCGCTTTCTTTCGCTGATTTTTGCAAATCCTTCGCTAAAGTCTTGTGCAAACGACGATACGCGTCCATTTTTAGATTCATCGATACGTTCTCAATGAATAATCTATTAATCAAATGCGGCACATCTGTTTTAATCGAGCACTGTATAACAGATTGTTTCTGAACCATGGTACCGGTGATAGGCAACGGTTCTTGTAATTGCCCAATGGTGACCGCACTCTCGTCGGGTAATTGTGGCTCCATCAGTTGCAAGACTTGTACGAAAACCAAACCGCCCGTCGCTCCTCTTCTGTGTTGCACTTCGACCAACTGTGCCATGTACGTTTTGTCCAACACCGCTTCGCCGACCGAGCTCGGGTCGATTTGCACGCCGGCGTCCAGCGTGTGAAGCAGCTTAGTCATCGAAGGCACGGGGATACCGAAACTTTGGATGAAAAGAACCAACTGTTGTGGTTCCAAATCTTTGAGAGCCGCGTCTATCAAACGTGGCACGCTACTCCTGATCATTCTCAATTTCAACCAATCTGGTATGAGCAAAGCTTCCTCGCTCGTGTCGACGAGGAATGCTTTCGGCGGCTCCGTGTTCAACGGGAACCAGGTTTCGAGCAGAACGTCGAACAACACGTCGTCGTCGGAGTCGTACGTTAAGAGAATTATCATAGCATGGACAACTAGAATGTGCATGGTGCATTCTTCCCCGGTGCTCCACTGCACCAATATTTGATCTTGGCTCTCTGACCACGTGTATTCCTCTGTCCGCGGGGATCGGGCTTTCTCCAAGTAATTGCAAAATATTACCATGAACGCGTGCAGAGTTTGTTTCGCTTGTGAATTATCAGTTTCTGATTGCGGCAGTATGGCTGCTATGATCGTGCTGCGTTCGACCACTAATTGAGAGATTTCGTTAGCCAGATCGGTTAATTCGGGCAAATCGTCGTCTGTAGTATGCGCGGCGAGGTAGGCTATGTAAGCGTGTACCAGCTCGGGATTGTTTTCGACTTGGCAGGCTCCTCGGAGTGCCGTGGAGACCAACGATCTTACTGATAAGAAATGAGGTATAGATGGTAACTTGCGAAGAAGCCAGATCTCCCTGAAACGAATACATTTACATTAATCAGAAATAGTTTACAAAGCGTTAAATGGATATATACCATTAATATTCAGGTATACATCAAAATAGAATAACTTTTTTTAATACTGGATTCTTTGAGGCGTTAGGAGGCATGGTGTAGCAGATGACATGTAATAAAAAATTATTGTTTGTTAGAATCTCGAAGAAAATAAATATTCGTTGAGTACGGTATAAAAGTAGTGCAACATAGCCGTATACTACTATTGCACTGCACTGTGAAAGGAGAGATTAATCAAATGCGCTGAACCGAAAAAGTGCGGATTGTCGAATTCATCATATTAGTCCTTTGGTCCAGTATTACAAAAGTTATTCCGTTTTGAAATTCGTATAATATTAATAAAAGTCACTATAAATTACCTTTCGCTCTCTCCGTCTATATCCATGGGTTCTTCTTCGGTGGGTATCGAGCCAAGGACCATCTTCAATCCGGTGATAGCTTGAAGACGGCTGCCAGTCTGTTGACTGCTTAATCTTCTCATGAAGTATTCTAAAACTTCATAAGCGTGTTGTCGATCCTGTTCAGGATCAGTCAACAATGTTTGCAAGTGGGCTAACAGCTGCTGCTGCCGCGGCTGCTTTTCCACGGCCTGAACGCTGGTAGACAATAAAAACTCGCAGAGACACTGCACGGGCAATTGACTAAGAGAGCCTTCGCTGTTTTGCACTAAATCCGCTAGCCATGGCATGCTCTGCGACGAACTTTGCTGCTGCCTCTGTATTATATCCAAGAGGAAATCTGGTTTGCGAGATCGACAAAGGAGATGTCCCAATCTGTGGGACACGTTCAAAGATTGTATCTGTTCCAGAACAGCCGGTGGCGGTCTCCTAGCGATGCCGGTCGGTTCCATGGTCATCAATTGCGATAATAGTAAACTATTCTGTTCAGATATTTGTATCCTCGTCGACGCGGCGGCCAAGTGCGACTCATACTCGAGAATCTCCTGTTTCTCGATGGTCTCGACTTGTAATTCCTTCGAGCGTTCTTGCTCTATGATCTCTGGCAACGCCATCGTTGGTGGCGGATAAGCGAAATGGTTCGTAATACACATTTCCATGAGTGTCCGTAAAATAGGATACCGTTTCCACGCGACAGCTCCGATAGTGGATGGATTGTGGGCAGCTAATATCAACAGCATTATCCATCCTTTCCAATACAGATTCGATATGGCCAAAGTAGGTGGGACGTATGTAGATGGTATGTTAATAGTTCCCGGTGGTTGATAAATGCACAGGTTGAAGATAAGTTCGATTATGTCTAATTTATCCGCCTGCAACGTCGGGAAGCTCTCGTTCGAGTTAGCCGCAGCTCGCCGAATCAGTTGATCCACCAAATCTAACGTCTCGGAATGAGTGATGCCGTTTTCCTAAAACACAGAATACGAGAAATTTGGAACTTTAATATTAAGAAGCTCTACAGTCTATCTATCATTTATTAGAGTAAAGACGCATTAAATGCATAAATGAATAAATGCAAAATTTGTATGTCTAATTCCATCCTTACTATATCTGGTTACACTCGAACTCGATAGTGTAACCGGATTGTCGCGTGACGGAATCCGATCCGCAGAAAATATTTACGTGAATTAATACTAATTCAACAACAAGACTTGTTTATTTTTGGTTTCTTTCATACGCAATTGTTTTCTAACATATTCTTGATATTTTTCTGATTAAAATGAGACCATATATGACATAGGATTTTACTTGTAAATAATATATGATGGATATGTAATAATAAATTCTGTTTTTTTACGTTAAAAAAGAATTTAAAGTATATCATGTTTGATCTCACTTTAATCAGGATAATGTCATAAATATGACTGTGAAATCTTTTGTTGTTAAATTAATATTAATCATATCGATACATCTTTGATCTTTGCCGTCTATCTCGACCGATCATTTTTCCTCTCTCCTTCCACTCGCTGTCCTGTTCTACATTCAGTGTCGAAATCAAAGATAGGAATTGTATCTCCTCTACATTAATTGCAAAAGAGTCAGTCCCGGAACATATGCATTTAACATGACTTTACTGTATTATTATTATTATTATTATTATCGCACGTACTTTCGAGAAACCGATTATCAGCAGCCTTAACAAAGTACTTTGTAACAGAGGAACATCTGAGATGAGACGTAAATAAAATACTCTGTCGGACTCAGGTGGCCAATTGTCTAATTTATAGTATTGCTCCGGGGATTCAAGCATTAGAATTTTATGTAAGGCATGCAGGAGCTCGTTCTTCCCGATGGCGTACATTTGCGGCGCTGTATTCTGTAGCCACATCACGGCTTCGAATTGTATCGTCGCGACCATGTTCTGAAATTGATGCAGCAAAGCTATATCCTTTTTATCGCCCCTTTGCACCAACGCCGCGGCCTCTTTAACCTGTGGGCTGATAGCTAATAACATACACAAACAGAGTAAATCTGCGATCGACATGAATACTCGTTCCTTGAACTCGAAATTAAGCAACTGCTGGGCTATATCTTGCCTCTCAGACATCAGCGTGCGCGCAAATGTGAGCAGATTGATATCGTGCCGGCAAACGCGCACGATTTCTCTGAGCAAAGCTCGCAGTGGCCTCAGATAATCTTCCCGGTTCATTAACAAGTCTTGGAATATCTCTGAGAGCAGTTTAGCTGCCTGATCCGGTAAAGTTTGGAACATGACACCCAGCATCGGCATATTGTTCGGATTTCTTGCGTTCGATAATTCGTTGTAGATTGTGTGTTTCAAAATGGTAGACAAGTTCTCGGGATGTAGTCCGATCAATTCTTTCACGCCATTTAGATACAAATTGATCACGGCTTTGGTTTTCAATCGCATTTTCACTAATTGACTTATAACTTCGACGTCTCGCTGTGTATGAGAGGTACAATTGTAACAGATGTAACTCAACAATTCTTGGGCCGGCCTCATCAATTTCGGGTTATGCAGCCACATCTCCAATCGCGGGACGGCGATATTTCGAATCTCTACGAAGCCACAGGCGGAGGAAAGTAGCTTCAAAAAGTTCTTGGTAATCGACTCTGGTTGCCGCCTGTTCAATTGTTCTTTCACTGCTTCAAGGACGATGGTTTCGATGTTTTCTATGCAATGAGCGTATCTAGGAGTCACGGGAAATTCTATTTTCTCCTTATCTCCAGAGAATTGTACGGATGAGGACGTCGCATCCTCGTCGTCGACTGTGGACGGACTATGACAATCTCGAGGCGTAAGCACGGACAGTTCCGGTTGTAGAACGCTCTTCGGCGGGTGCCTTGTGTTGAATCCAGTCAAAATATTATCTACAAAACCTTTGCACTCTTCATGATCGACCCATACCCTCTCGCCTAACGCATCCTCGATGTACAACTGCAAGAAATTGAGAAAAAATCAATCAAATATGTGTCTGGCATTCGTCGTTGATTAAACAACCTTAACGAAAATCTCTGGCCAGTTCCTCTTGTCGTGAAATCCTTTCATTAATAAATTAGCCGCGAGTACTGGAACCAATGGATTTCCTTTTGCTTTGTAGTTATGCGCCTGATCCCTTTTCAGTAAAGACGACAGCGCGTGCAGTATGCAGTCATTTGAGAAAATAGAGGGACGAATTTTTGCTAAGTACAGTAGTCCCATGTAAACTAGACTGTCAGGCTTCCATTTCTGATTTTTAAGTGTTTTTATGGCACCGCAAATAATGCCTATAACTTTGTCGCCTTCGTCGTTGTCATTAGCTTCTAAAACCATTGGAACAAAATCTGCTGGGTCACTATCTATAGCTACCAATTCCCAAGCTTCAGCGCTTGAGAACGGTGGTCTTGGATGAGAAGCATGTGTTGCGAGTTTAGCTTTTTTCTGAGGTATATTGTATTGAAAAGATTGAAGTGAGCCTGATGGTGCTTCTTTCTTTCTGTCATTTCCTGTTTAGTAAAATCATTAATGTAATGTGTGCTATTTATATAAATTTGAAAGGAAGAATGTTTTAATTACCAGAAGTCGACGAACTGCTAGTTGGTTTAGAATGAATAACACCTGGCCTCTTGGCATCGGAACTTTCACTACGTGTACTTTTTGACCCAAGAGCAAATAGATCAGACGGATGCTGGGCAATTTTACTTTTTGCACCTCTGCTCATCCCTGCCTTACTGCGAGGTTCCATAATGATACCTATCTTTTTCAAATTGACAGGTTAAAAAGAAAATAGAATTAACAATTCTTGGCATTGCTCGTGTTTCATATATAATAAACCTTAGATTACGTTTAAAATCCTTCTAGAAATACAATAGAAACTATGGAATTAAGATATGTTTTGTATCGAACGCTAACCTATTTAACATTTGTAAACCGAGTTTAATAAAACGGAGTTTCAGGAAATATTTTCATATGTGCACATCGCCAGTAACATTACGTCTGTATAAATGAATTTCCTGCAATTAAGAATGTGATAGGTACTGTGTTGAAGAATGAACAGTTCCTAAACAGAATGTCACCGATCAACAACAGTAATGGACTATAGTACGATTTTCCAAGATCCTATAGCTAAGCAGAGATCGCGGCAGAGATCAGCTGGATAGANGTATATATAACACTATTTATTTATTTCATATTCATTAAGATATGTACTATAATATATAATTGATCCTGTATCTTGTAATAAATACTATAATATATAATTTTGTTGCATGGACCTAATATATATAATAGGCCTATGTAATATTGCACATATAATGTATATTTATGTAAATAAATGACAATATACACGATATCCACCTTGGTAATCATCAATCATCGTAGAACGATGATTTTTCTTTTAAATTAAAGTCAGAGAGAGAGACTCTGGATTTGATTAACAATAGCACTATATAAGATTGAGAAAATCCTTCCAAAAAAATGTCGTTCCTAGGCTAGTAAATCGTAGATGCTGGCCATAGCCGTGGCGTTAGGGGCGACAGGATTAATAAATCTTTTATTTATTATGAATCAGAGATTTATTTACAATATTAATTAAAATACAGGTGAGTATAAGTAAGTAGTATAAGAATTAGGAATAATTTATATACAATTTCAGTAACATAATTCCAACGTGTCACATGGAATCCATTTGGAACTTTCCAAAGCATCCCACAAATTGTAATCTTGTTCTATAATTTCCCTATTCAATTTGTCGATGTCTATAGGGACTGAGTGCTCTGAAAATAAGAAAAGATGTAAGTTCAAGTAGAATACTGTGTGAAAAGAGCAATTCATACAATTAATGCAAGATATGAGCAAGGGAAATGAGCACAGATCACTAATACGTTAGTAAATGTGGCCATTTGGCAATATTTTAAAAATTCTATTTTATATAAAAAAATTTGACGAAGTTCTGTAATATTCATCGCATTTTAGAGAACACCTGAATTCTTTTTTAAAT
The DNA here is from genome assembly GCF_001652005.2 of Ceratina calcarata. Lineage (NCBI taxonomy): Eukaryota > Metazoa > Arthropoda > Insecta > Hymenoptera > Apidae > Ceratina > Ceratina calcarata. The sequence goes on from NW_017147019.1 coordinate 32,106, forward strand.
TCTTCAATCACTCGAATACAAGAAGTTAAATAGAATAAAAATTGTAAATTATTAAATTTCAATATAGAAAATCTTAAAGTACTTAAAGAGGTGATCCTTGAAGCTTTTACTTTGACTTGTAGAATTGTCCTTTTAAATTTTTCCCACCAGTAGCCAAACACCCTGTACATACATAAAATAGTATTTTTCTTACCAATTAGTTCCAACTCATCTTCCTCAGGTTTCTGATCAGATATATAGCTACTGTATCCTTCGGATGTAGGTTCACTTTCATAATAGCCTTGCTGCCATGCACTGTAACTATTCCAGTACGAAGATGTGTCATAATAATTATAAGCGTCTGAACTCATATTTGATGTCGTATATTCAGATGATGACTGAGGAGGCGTTGATCTGAAACACACAATCATAATGACCACTATATGCCAAGAGAGTTGTTTGTAAAAAATATAATATACCAATAAAAGATTAAAAATTGAGACCATAAACAAAGCTCTTAGACTTGAGAAGATGGAGAGAAGCAGGATTGCAGATAAATGATTAAATCTTTAATTCAAATGAACATTAATTGAAAAGAGATGATATTTCAAAAAAGATTCACCCGGTTGCCGGGAATGTCTATCAAACGGAAAGTAGAAACAAACTACTGACACAAGCACAGGAAACCAGGTAAAAAAGAAAACTAAAGAAACAAGCGAAAACTAAGGGAGCAATGTCAATATAGGAAGCACTGTCAAGAAGTAAGAATAGGGAACAAGTTAAGGAATGAAGTTAAATCTGCAAGCCTACGCAACGAGGTAAAGAAGCAAATTAGAGGTACAAATGCGAGTCCATTTCTTGGCAAAAGAAAGCTGAAATAAAGAATTTATTCAAAATTAAAAGATGTAGAATTTGCATACCCTGATATCTTATTCCAAGGCCTAGGGACGGCGTTGCAAATTTTTAATGATTTTGTTCCCAATCCTCTATATCCATTCATGGTGATTAAACTATTCTTCTGTTCCTCTTCATTAGCAAATCTGACAAAACCATATCCCTTGCTAAATCCAGAACTGTCTAAGATCACCTTCGCAGTTCTGATTGAATTATATTTAGCCGCAAATGCTCTATATAAAGAGTAATCGTCCACGTCTGTAGACAAATCTCCAACCCAAATACTGAACTCTCTTTCCGCAGTAGGCTTGCCTGTGGTACTAGCATGATTTAATCGAAATCTTACAGCCTAAAAAGAATAAAAATATGAATTAATCATGTATGCATATCATCTTGTTTAACCTTTAGACCGCCGGGAAGCCGAAATACTGATTCAAGTATCAATGAGTGCTTTATATGGCATGTACCCTTGACATAATCGCATTGCTTGTGACTTTTTAAAGACGCTTTAACGTGACTAGTGCCGGCGGTCTAAAGGTTAATAAAGGTAACTAAAAGCTAAGCTCTCAAATGAATACAACTGGAAGTTTCAAAATCCTTACTGGATTCGAACCAGGTATCACTTTGCCATTTAATTTATGCATAGCGTCAAGTGCCATTTCGTCAGTGGGGAAATGTACAAAACAATAACCTGCTGGTTCACCGGTGTAACGATTTCTCATTACTTTAACTGTTTGCGGTTGTTCTCCCATTTTATGAAATGCATTCATTATAAAACTTTCTGTCATGTATGGTTCTAACTAAAGTAAGTGATACGTGTAAATTACAAAATTCAGATGACCATATTAAAATAAGGAGCAATTTTTACTTACGCCGCCCATCCATAACTGACACAATACCATTGGCCCAGACATTTTCTTGTTTACGATTGTTTAAAACAAAGAAATCGCGTGAAACGTCTGTAACAAAATAAAACAAAGTTCATATTTAGAATTTTCATTTCGTGCCTCTGAAAACAATCATTCGATTCATCTTATTAACGTGCAAGTGAGTTTAATATCATATTTTTATAGTTAATACTATTTTATTCTCGTTTCGATTAATTTTAGTGACTATATCAATAATGTTGATCCTAAAAGATATATTGATAACACTTACGTATGTACGAAACTTTATCTTCTACTCTTGTTTACAAACACATAGGTTAGGATTGGTTAGGATCACAAAGTACTACGCTACCATGTGTCGGATGCATAATTAGAAACTATATATA
>NW_017147019.1:35585-53058 GCF_001652005.2 Ceratina calcarata
AGTTATAGCCAGAACAAAATTAAAAAATATATAAAAATATCTTACTTATATATTATAATAATTACGTAGAATATTTCTCTCTAATCCTTCCAGGCACTTATGAAATTTAATTATTTATAACGTTTGAACTCTTGCATTACACTGTTAAGTAATTATAATATCGGCTTTAAATTGTGTTGAAGGGGTTGAACAGGGGTTGAAAATAAAATGGCAACAACGCCGACGCGGGCTTCCCACTACTCAAAACGATTCCCGGCCCACTTAGTATGCACACGTATAGAAATTAAATTTTTATTATATGCAGCATTGATGGAGCATACATGCTGCTATAAATATTTCTCGTCTGCTCAGTATTGATAGTTTGACAATTAAATATCGAATTTTTAATTAAGCTTTAAATCTCAAATCCTAACGAACACAGTTACACAATATATATATAAAATATAGAATAGAATTATACGTGTAATATAGTATTATTTGAGCTCGATTGAAATGCAAATGAAACCTAACTAAAATTCGAATAAAATGTAGTTTATATCAGATTCTTGGAATGTGGAAAGTGTACTTTATATCAGATTCTTGGAATAGTGGAAAATGTAGTTTATATCAGATTCTTAGAACGTGGAAAATGTAATTTATATCAGAGTCTTGGAATTGTTGCGAAACCTATCATTTATTTGCTCAAAACGAAAAAAATTCTTATCTCTATTGTCTGAATGAATCTGCATGTAATGATGTCTATAAGAACCCTGTATGTGTGTGCAATACTGCCACATTGCACTATTTTCTTGTATTAGCACTATTTGAATATCATATCTTCAATCAATAAACTTCTGCAAAATATGATCATTTAAGGGTCTCGAGTAGCCTCGAGTTTTAGACACTAAATGCAGCACTGCGTCTGGAGTCTGGAGTATGTTTGTCTCTCATGCTTAAACACATACAATTATCCCTTCCACGGAACAGTTCGTACTGCCTACCTTTAAGTATGGGTATGCGTGAATCACCAATGACGCCTTTTCCAGCAGTGTTTGGCTGTTACTTTGTCAGTGAGCTGTCATCGTGCACAAACTTCTCACTTAGATTTGCGAAAATTGGATATATAAAGTGGTTTGATTAGTCGGGAGACATAAGAAATGCGTGTTAACGTCGTAATGTGTTTTAGATGATATTTTAAACTTGTTCACTGTTGGAAGGACTTAAATCTACACGTGGACAATGCAGGTTAGAATGCAGCAATATGTGCAAATTAATTTGCTTCCGCTTCTGGTGTATTAGCAATTTTCATTATTGATCATTTATCCATATATAACAATTGACAGTTTCGGAAATACTTAATTATTGCGGACAGACTAAAATGATGTTCGTTTTGTGTCTCGAAAATATAATAGAATTTTAAGACAACGGAATTAAGACATGAAGGTTTTATCGTATTTATTATATTTACAATGTGTGTATATCTTTAGTGCTAATCACAACATTTTTATCATTATATAACTTTTCTCACAAAACGTACATCATTTTATTAGACTATATTACATGTTTCTTTAAATTTGGTAATCGAAGAACATTCTTTTTAAATTAATATCATATAAATATGTGAAACATTCAAGTTAGCCCTCTTTTATTATGAAACAAAAAATAAATATACGTGTAATTGGCTATGCTGAAAATGGAAATTGCTTACTTTGCAAAATGTATTCATACTTTCGTTATGAAATTTTTAGTTATGAACGTTTGAAGTTCAATTTAGAAACTTCTATGACTCTTATGTGCAGTGTAATACTTAAGCATCTAAAAACGTAACTGTTTCGAGGTATAGAGTGTTTCCTATAAAGCCTCACCATCAATTAAAGAGTAAATATATATACTGTGATATATACGGCGATATTCTCCGTAGCATCCATCGAAATTCTTTTTGCAATGAATATTACTAATCTTCATATTTTCGTTACGTAATTTTTAGTTCAGTCAACGTTTATAGTTTATACACTTTTGTCATTCTATTTGTAATGTAATAATTAATCATGTAAAAATGTAAATGTTTCGATCTATACAGGGTATTCTATCTACTTATAAAGCTTGACCATTCGATATTCTTCTAGCATCCTCCGATCTTTTCTCTGCAACAAGTGTATTACTAATCTTCATACTTCCGTCATTAAGATTTTAGTTTAATCAACGTTTAAAGTTCAATTTAGAAACTTCTGCTAATCTATGTGTAATATGATAATTAATCATTTAAAAATGTAGATATTTCGAGCTATACAGTGTGTTTTATAAAACTTGTCCATCAATTAAGAGTAAATATACTATGAGACGATATTTTGGCAGCATCCTTCGAAATTCTTTCACAAGCTTGATATTTAGATAGATTGTGGAAACAGACGGAGCTATTTAAACTACTTTCACCCGAGGGTCGGCTTCTCGAAATTCCGGATTCCTGCACACTCCTAATAGCTACTGAATAATTACACAGATACACAAAAGAAGCTGGTCCCTATCACGGACTAGACCATGATATCCTTATGTATTTTTACCCGCTGAATATGAATTCGGTGTCAGAAATACCCCACCACTCTCCAATTTTTGTTTAATTAAAAATTTCTAAAAAAGTATTAGGTCAATGCAAACGTTTTCGTACCTGATTTCTAAAGGCAAAGACCTCATCGTACTTAGGCATAAATGTTTGTTTTAGCATTGTCTTACAAACCTATCAAAAGGAACTTCTTCTCTTCATAAATCTCAGACATCGTTGACTTAGGTTAATCTGTGCATAAAAGTGGCTTTCCAATATGAAAAATAGAAAATTCATTTTTTCTGTGTTATGTTATACGAATTTCGAAAGAGCTTGATGGTTGTAATTATACTGAACAACATTCCGTTCGTATATTTGGACTCTGCTCCTGCGCTTCGAGCAGTACAAAAATGATTTGTTCGATTAGTGCTTATGATCTGGACTCTGGACGATCAACTTCGATCTTTCAGATTCTTAAAGGAATCTACCTACTTGTAAAAAGAATAAGGGAAAACATGGATGACTCCGTAAAAAATTTTACCATAAAATGTAACTGATAATGTGAATGAAATAATGTCTTATTTGAAATCAGGCAAGAACTTCTACACGTATATGATAAGCAAAAATGTAGTATTTTTATTGGAAATAGGTCAAAGAAATAATACAAAGATGGACTTTATTTCTTAATTTTGACCCCGAGGATGCCTACAGAAGATGCTGTTGAACTGGCATCGATAGAATGATCGAACAGCAAAGTATTTAGCTGAAGTTCGTAGAACTATAAGACATAATTCTTGTCTCTCTCTCTCCCCTCCTCTCTCTCTATACAGGGTCAATTACCTAACGTTTGTACCTCAAATATTTTTTATGTTTTTAAAAATATGTCTAATGTCTTAATGACAAACTTGACTGGTTCAATGCGGCTCGCACGATGCCAAAAATATTTTTTTTTTGTCATTTTTTTTTAAAGATCTCAAGGTCAATTTCATTCTTTTTGGAATGGAACCACCCTTTTTGAAACACACAATGAGAGTCTTTTTCATTAGGAATTCAGTGACTATAATTATTCAAGGTCATTCGAGGTCACGAATGGAGAAAACGTATAAGATTTAAAATATTAAAGCATCATTATTATGCATTAATTTTGCATAAACTATTATATACAAATTAGCACAATTTTATACAGTTTAATAGATAAATGAAATAAGTCACGATAATAAATGATAAAATACCTGGATAATAAATAAATAAATAAAAATATCATTATGTGATTTTTATGATATACTTTTAAAATAAAATTGGAAAAGTAATGCTGATAGACGATTTTTAGTGTCATTATATCGGGTGGGGCAATAACACTATCTACCTTGGATATCGCTGGAACTGAGTGTTAGCGAAAAAATGTTTTAAATTAAAGTTGTAGAGTTTAGAGAGGGACAGTTAATTTTAATCTTGCTTTGACCGTAGATCATGGTTATCGCGATCAGGTTAGTTTCACTGGATAGGAACCTTCAACTTTTATGATAGATTTCGATTGCACGATAAAAGATAAAAATGATTTGCAGATATCTGATTTAGGGAGCAATCGATGGCCGGTATTCAGAGTCGTTGCTTATTTTTAAGATTGTCTTAAGCATTTGCTTAAGCTTTTGTTCCCTGTACAAAGCCGGGACTGGAAATATGGGATAGACAGGGAGAACAAATTCTTGAGATGATCTTAAGAATAAGCAACGACTCTGATTACCGGCCAAAAACTGATATTTTTGAAAATCTCGTATCTGTAACAGTTTTGCAGGATATAATTTGTACTTACCACGACTTTATACAGTTTAATAAATAAAGACGAACAAAATAAATTGCGACATTATGCGATTTCTATATGTTTTTAAACTAAAATTGCACAAGTATGATAGCAGACGATTTTTATATAAGTATAGTACGTAATATTGATAGTGCCATTTTTTTTTCTTAACGTTATCGTACGTTTCGTTAATGGTAGCGAAAAGCGTATATGTCTTACTACACGTGTTGAATCCTTTCATTGGCGACTCTGTGGAGGGGACAAGAGGGTAGTGGGTAGAACATTTAATTCGAGCTTGCGAGGGAAGTCGTTGATTGAAGTCGAGGTATGGACGCCAGTTGTGTCCCGACGCTGCTACGAGTTGAACCGTTGTATATTCCCCTCTCGGTAATACGTTTCGTTTGTGTGTTTTAAGATAAAAACTGATAGTCCTTGTTAACGAATTTGTCGTTGTCAGATTGCTGTTCTTATTTGATATTGTCCAAATCGACAAGCTGTTTTACATTTACTTTAAGTGTTAATCACGTGAGCACGAATTTTGTGGCTGATCAAAGTTTGTTGCCATTTCAATGGATACTTCGCGGTGACAAGTAAATTCGAGTTGACGACGAGGAAATGTGTCTATAAAGTTCATCGTTACGGCTTGGTTGCTTCGAAACTAAACGATGACAAGTCGGGCTTGCCTTCTTCTTCAGCTGATGAGGTCAGACTCTTATTTCCTAATTTACGAAACCCTCATTTTCTTTTTTTTCTTGTCAAATATATAATTCCTGACGTTCTCTTGTAGTATAAATATTAAATGACACATGCTATGTACTTATTTCATATGGAATCGGTTACGAATATTTCCTCTTGTAATTTAAAAATAAACTTTTCGGTTTAGATAACGTACCTTAAGAATGAATATTAAATATTTTATTTGTATACTCTCTAAATAAAATTTCCAGTTATAATTATATACATAGTTAGATATGCATTGGAACGAATAAGAGAATAACAGATGAGGTACAATCACATTACGACATTATGTTAATAAGATTCAATTTTAATTAAAAATACATGTTAAATATTTATAAAGCATGTGTCCATTGTTTTTGTTGGTATATTATCATATTTTCATTGTATTTACATACTGTGTTGTATCTTCACTTGTTAGACAGGATTAAAATATTAACAGTGGAATGTTCAGTTATTATCTTTGCTGTCTACAAAATACTGTATTTCTTTAAATGTTACAAACGTTCGTGAAAGATTCGTCAGGTATTTATTTGTTACCATAGATATGTGTATACACTGATAGCGTCCTTGATAAGACGATCTTTATCATGAAATTTATCTTTGGTTGATGGAAATGCTACTTAATCGATATTTAAGTTCTTCCTAAAATATGTACAACACGGTTCAAATTGTAAGGTTCTATGGAAAATATACGTATGTACATATTTATATGTATTGCAATTAGCAGTATGTGTATTAAGATTATGTTGTTAAATAAAAGCAATATAAATAATAAAATTAGAGAGGAAAAAGTACAAAGAGAGAGAGAAAGAGCGCGCGATGTAAATAGCGGAATAGGGTTAAGGTAGTGTAAGGTAGGATAAGGGCGCATAGTTTTTAAGAGAAAATTGTACAGAAAAATTGTAATCCCGTAGGGAAACAATAAACTCATTACATACATACATAATGGCATTTGAGAAACAATTCAAAATGTAGTGTGAAATTTCAAAATAGAAATTGATCTACGTTTGGATAAATTGAATATAGGTTGTAATATAAGTTGTTGTTCTATAAGTAGTTATAACGTTATTTGTATAAAAATTCTTTTTATCATATTTCACATACAACCATTAAAGCAGTTATGTTAATCGAGCATGTAGCGATTAGAATATATGTAATACTATTATTCAATAATTTTTACATTATGTTTACACTTGTGTATGTTAAACATATACTATGAGACTAACAATCAACTAACAACAATGTGAACATCCTGTAATGTTTCTTTACGAAGTATGTATTCATTTACAAAAATATAAATTCTATTGGGCCATGAAGTTAAGTTGATTATTACATATAATTTTATATTTATTTTTATAATTGTAATATGTGACTTTTTTAAAATATAAATTATACACATGTATTTAGCATATTAATTTTAATTCGAGTACGTTGACTAGTTGAATATCTTCCTATATACCGTACGTCAACCTTCTGATTCCGTCTAATTAATTTCATACATATATACAGTGGCTGAATTAAGATATGCTTATATGTATTATATACGCACATACTCCCCTCTGTAAATGCGGATGTACCTACTACAGTTTTCAATCAAGTGTCATTAATCGAGGTTTTTAAAACCTCGACCCAATTAGTAACAGTATTTTTTTATTACGACCTGCCCGTCACTTCATGCAAAATTTATTCAATTGAGAAATCGTTTAATCATCGTATAATGTTTATAACAGTTTGGATTTCTACTTCGTTCAAAATCATTAAGTTTTTGGAATTGAAATCGAAGTTTTTAGAGTAGACTGTATTTTATATATAGTCAATTGAAAAGGACATTCCGACAATTTCATTTTCCCTTTTGTGTAGAAGATAAAACTTACGAAACGATATGTTCTTTTTATAAAATGGAATTTGCATCATCAATTGATTTTTATGTATTATTTACGTTATTATTTAGTTACAAAAACTTTTTAAATTTGTTTTTTTAGAAATATGTTTTTGTTTCGTTATGCATATATTGTTGTAATACAGAACGCATAGTTACTTAATATTAAATATTGTATATTTACAACGATATTTCGGAGAAAAGTACATCATTCGTGTATCTTATTTATTAATAATTTGTGAATTCTTATACATCCATTTTAAGAAATGTAATAGATTGCAGAGATTTTTCTTTAAATTTAATAACGGGTGATCTAGATTAAGTGTTTGTATTATAGAGGCGATTTCTGTAGATTATATTGATCATGTGTATTTCTTCATAAATTTTCTATAAATGAACAAGAACCAACAGTCTACTTAATATTTCTTGCAATAAAGTAAACGTGGCTTTAATGAAATTAATTGTGACTCACGAGTATTATAAAAGGTAATTCCTTTTTCCTCATTCATTTTCCTCTTTGGCTCTTACATAGTGGCCTCTAGATTTCTATTTGAAAACATTAAAAAGGAAAAGCAGTTGTACAAGCTCGTAAAGGAATAGTATTCGCTAACGTCCTTAAATAGAACTGAAAATTGCACCGACAGATAATCCAACTGATTCAGTTCAAAGATACTATAAGCAAGAAAAGTTGATTATTTCTCCAAGTAGGTAGATAAAGCGCAGTCGATGTTTAAGGTTCTCTGTATTCTGATGGTAGATGTACATGTATTAAGTTCGTGCTTGGCATTAATTACAAATTTTACAAAACAAGAATAGAGGAGAGGTGTATTGTTGCCAGAGTACGTTTTGTCGAGGTAAAGTATTCATTGTGAATAATTTTAGAATTGACAGCAGTTAATAGTATAGTAAGTGTTTTTATTAAGCCTATACGCGTATTGGCTTATTATTAGATTAACTTACGGTCAGGAATGTTTTACTGTTATGCATTACAATATTCAAATAATTCTGTGTCTCTTTAGTTTAATGATTTGCCAAAAACACTGTTAAAATCATTTTACTTATTTTATCGACGTTGTACGACGATGACATACTATTATTTAAATCATGAACGAAAATAATAAATTAACTTTTGAATAATTGGTATTTACTATTTCGACGAGGAACGATTTATTCAGTAATACATACATAATACACATGCATATAGAGTTCTCTTCACTTGAATAGCTTTTTCTAAATATTGATGTAAATATATATCAAAGAAAGGAATTGTGGGCAAAATTCCTTTTTGTCGATTAGACCCATTTATAATATGAATTTGTAAGTGACAAATGTTTATGTGTTTAAATGACCTGCAAGATACTTTGTGTTTGTAAATATAAGGTGCTTTTATGTGAATAGGCTGATCTCGAAAAGTAATTAATAACATATTTGTACCTAAATACTCCTTTGATTAATACGACGTAGTATGCTTGCCGTTTTTGTTTATTATTTGACAAATTTGACATGGAAACGAATCATAAAGAGAATATAAGCACGATTGTTGAATTGTGGACCATGCTGTTTTTATACAGTTGATGAGGTCCTCACAATTTTCATACTGTTTACTGTGTAAACTTGTCTCAAAAGTCATTCCCATACATTTTCTATGATATTAGTGTCAGGAGACAATGCTGGCCAACTGAAAACTTCAATGTTATTACTCTGGAACCAATCTTTTATAAGACGTGCAGAATCTATTAAAGCGTTATCATGTCGGAAAGTCAAATTTTGTTGTCCTATAATTGCTTGTATTTCTTCCAACATGTTTTTGACTATATCCGAATACTTTTTGAATCTTGCTTACCTTCCATTACGATTAAATCTACAATTCCATAGTAAGAAATTGCACTTCATATCATAATGGAACCAAGTGATGAATGACGTCGAGAAAGAATTCGATCTTCTTTCCATACATCATGATAGTAATAGGGAAATCTATCTGGTCCGTCAAGATTCAATTTTTTCTCATTTGTGAAAATTATATTGTGCCATTCATGAGTCAAACTCATATGCCTCTTAGCAAATTGGTGTCGGACTTCAATATGCCTTTTCATTAAGGCAGGTTTTCTTTGTTTTACTTCTTTACTTCTTTTTATGTATGAAACACTTTGTATGACTCGTCTAATAGTTGAAATTGACGCTTCTGTTCCAATTTCCTGTTTAATTTTAAGAGACTGCTGAATTTAAGATTTTACGCAGAATTGATTTCTTTTTCCTTTTCATTCTACCTCGTTTCGTTTTCCTTTTATAATTTTTCCCATAATTTTCAGGATTAACACTGAAATTATTAATTACCTTAACATTTCCATTAATTCTCTTCGTAATTTCTCGATTTGAATATCCTTCTTCTCCCAAAACATTAATTTTTACAATTTCTTCAACATTCAATGACGTTCTGCGATCCATGTTAGCACAATAATAATAATGATAAAAAATAATTGTTATAAAACGTAATATCGATGTCAAATGCAACGTTGTTGCGGATATTTCTTAACTGATCTATCGTTGGCAACAACTAACTGATTGTGAGACTAAACAGATGAGGCTATTCACGTGGGAGTATCTTATATTTACAAACACAAAGTTTCTTGCAGGTGTACGCATCGATGTAAGTGTTTGTCACAAATTCATATTATAAACAGCTTTAACAGACAAGCAAGAATTTTACAAACAATTCCTTTCTTTAACATAAATTTATATCACTTTTTATCCGAGACTATTCAAGTGAAGAGCACTGTATTTGACTAAGAAGAATGTTTTATTTGTTTGTTACTTCGCTATCAATATCGCCCTTTATGATTGAGTTAGCGCAAATAAAAAACATACGTATCTAATATTTTTAGTTATTATTGAAGTTTGCCTTTTATTAAAATTGTCTGCTCGTTCAAAACCTTCCTTTGTAAGCTATATGCATGTATAAGGTTCCATAAAAATCAGATAACGTTGCTATGAGCTACAAACGATTAAAAGTTGGAATCAATCGATAGATTTTCACATGTTTCGATACTTGTAACTTTCTATGCTTCAGCCGATAGTGTTGAAATTTTATATGTTACATATAACGTACTTAGCACTATAAAACATATGTTCTAGATTTTCATTAATGATCAAAATAAAGAACTTAAAAATTGTGTTTTTTACTGTTTTTTAGTGATTCTGGCTAATAGCAATGAAAATAATTTTTTTTTATACATTACATAGAAAACTATGTCTTAACAGTTGATTCGTTTAATATTAACTCTCGTTTGCCACATTGGATACATTATATCTATCCTTTAATTTCGAAGTCAAATAAATTTCACGTGTTGCTTATTTATGTCAGCAATATCTCTTAAAAGGTCGAGGTGTCACAATACCAATTTTTTGTGGAAATTGTAATTTTCTCTTTTGTTTGAACTAAAGATGTATAAATGAAAAGATTTCGTAGTAATAGGTAGTAGATATGTCAAGGCCAGACGAAGTAATATCATATTAAGAGGACAGTTCCGGTTAGTCACTCGCATTGTATGTAACCATTACTCGTGCCAATTTAATACTATCTACTTTAAAGTCTGCTACGGGTTATTTGCTTCTTATGTTATTAGATTGATGTACATGAAATTTGGACTTCTTTTGTCGCAATAAAAGGATCTTTATATAATCTTATAGATTTTTTTATAAAAATATGATTTGTGTTTCTTATTACGTTTATAGATAAACTCTTTTACCCAGATATATAGATAATATAGATATTATAGATAAACTCTTTTACCCAGAAATGGGCTCGGTTTTACATCGTTTCTCTCTTTCTCTCTTTCATCTCGTATACGTATTTCACGTTTCCACTCTATTTTCCTGTCTTCTTTTTATATCCTGCTATCAGATTTATACATATATATTGTTGTTAATTATACTTCCCCTAATTTTCTGAAGTACTCAAATTTGATTTATTAAGAAAAAATTTTGGTATATATGTATAAATTGTTGAAGTGAAACTTCAAATATGTTATGTGATAGTAATATAACGAGAACGGCAGCAGCGCCGCATTTAGGTACAGCTTAGCAATGAAAAGATGACTGTGTTAAGTTTCCGCGCATGTGGCTTATTTGTAATTAACAATATAATAAACATCTTTTCAAGCAGAAATGCGCTTCGTGGTGCTTTTATTCTAAAAACTCAACATAAATGATAATAGAATCTGCTATAAGAGATAGTTTCAATACTAAACAGGTCCGTTCCTCATTTTTTATTTGATTAATAATGTATATGCTAATTTTATTGTTAATCAGTTAAGTCAGCAGAAGACAAACTGTAATTTCCATTTAAATTACTTTATTATACACATGGTCATGTACTACAGATCCGATATGATGGACCTGATTATTTTCATCACTTCATGATTTGCACATATATACTTATGTTGCAGTTATATGTATACGCAAATAAATATTTACGAGTTGTTAAATTAGCATCAATCGCATGCAGTTGATTTTAAATGTAATAATCAATCTGTGTTACAAACAAATTGTAGATTGCGATATTATTAAACTAATTAAATCATGTACAAGGTGAGCCAGTAAGAAGTATCGTGTAATAAAACTTGTTTAATAATTTTATTAAAACATGACGTCGTTATATGCGTATGTATTTATAAATAGGTTGATAATTAAATCTGTATTTTAGCATTTTGCCAAATAATGGACTTGATTTTACAAATCAAGGTCCTCCGTTCTTTCCATACAAATGTGCTTTTTTCTGCCTAACGAACTTATATTTAATCATACTTGTTATTTATATTTGAGCTTCGGTTTGTTTGTTCCTTCCTCTATATATCTATACCTACATGTGTATACATATATTTATAATATACCATACATGTACTATACATTTATATTTATTTACTAGTTTTAATGTATTCTTGTATTTTCAAAAATTCAAGTTTGCTTCTTTCAGTGTCTATAATAAAATTAATGATTAGTGAATAATTTCAAATAATATTTCTTAATGATTCGCCTTGTATAATATACTGCAGATAGAACAAAAATTCTTATTGTGTAATCGATAGAATTTGTATAAGAAATTTGGCATATAGCGAATTTCAACTTGTGTTATTTGAAGATATTTTACGCAGTATTTCGTATTTTCTTATTGAACACCTAAGTTGATTTATTTAAGATAAACAGGGAATATAGACTGTTATATATGTTTTTCCATAAATAAATAATATAATATATTTTCCAAATATCTTAGTTACGTTCACTAACTGAACTAACAAAAAAAGTAATAAACGTACATGAAAAATAATTTATTTATTGTGAATAATCTGTATTATAATTTAGCTTTACTTCAATTGAACTAATAAGGAAAATGTAATAAAACAACATGCGAATGATTCATAATACATGTTTTTTTATACATATATCATCTAATAAATTAATGTCACTAATGAATTTATGTGTAGACTAATTTTAAAAATGTTATATTCTGTTTTGAAGGATTCTTTAAAGAGAGAAATTTCAGTTAGTGGTGTATGGTATTAGCTGGAGTGGGTGCACATGAAACGTTTTCTTCAAACGCAACAGATGTAGTTCCCATAGAATATTATTTATTTCGTTTAAATAATTTTTCAGTTACTTCTATATTTTACTAAATTATTAAATGATTTTATTATCCGGGATCATGATTATCTAAATTGTGAATTTTAAAATTTGTAAGCTCTTAGCATGATGTGTTTGAGTAAGTTTGACTGGTATTTAATTCGTTTTAATAGTTTTTATAATAAAAAAAATTCAAAATTTTAAATATAACTAGATCATATAGAACCAGCTCGATATAAGTTTTGATGAAATGTGAATCATTTCGAATCAAATTATGTCACGGTTTTTTATCCATAATTGTAGATATGAAGAAAATATGATACATGATTTTTGTCTTGGAAACAAGATTATAAAAACATTTCATTTGCATCAATCTTATGATATGTCTCTGTGTAAAATAGACCTAGATTGAGGGACAATTTTATCTATTATGCTATTATAGATAAATCTTTTTATCGAGATATGAATTGATTACGTTCTTTCAAATTATCTTTGAAAGTATTATTAATACGTGTATGTCATATGTTATAAATATTGTAAAATTATCCAGAGAACCACCTATTATCTATCTACATCATTTTGTGTACGTATATCGTTTTCATGAACTTGTAGCGATAGATTATTATCAGTACATGCTTGATATAAGAATAGTCTTTCACATTGTCTGAATTTTATTGATTGATCTGATATAAGTAAAGATAGAAATTAACATATATTTTCCGTTTTTCAGAAGATTTTGGTTGAACTTATGTTTGACTTTACGAATTATCTGTTCCCGTGAAATTTTTGTGGAATGTTATAGTTTAGAGCTCCTTTAAAAGCTGTTCTTGTGGAACTAATATTCTAGAATTTATGTAATAAGAGTACCATGAAAATAAATTACTTTTGCATGTGTATTTTTAAAAAATCTTGTTTGAACTTATGTTTCATTTGAGGAATTATCTGTTTTTATGGAACATGTAAAGAAATATTATAGTTTACAACTTTTTTAAAAGCTGTTCTTGTAGAATTAATATTCTAGAATTTATGTAATAAGAGTTCCATGTAAACAAGTTATTTTAGCACGTGTATTGAAAATGTGGAGAACAGAGATTTCATAAGATAATCAAAAGTAGTAAACAATTAGGTATTATTTTTACTTGTCGGTATTATATCATATTAATCATATGCCTACTTTATACTATGATTGTATTATTATTAATCGTATTATTAATCGTATTATTAATCGTATTATAAGTCGTATTATTAATAGTACTCAGGATTTGTTACAAGAGAACTCTTTTAAGTTCGTTTTGGCTACAAGTTGAAATAGTAATATATGCATATTTGAAATTTTGCAAATAAGCAGTTTTTTTCATATTAAGCTCGTTTGCAATTTGTAGGAAATTTTTATTAAAATATCTATCAAATGCCTGATAATCTATATTTTTTTTAGCAAATATTTATTTTTAAGATATTTGTTCATAATAATTAGCACAAGATTTCAAGAATTTTTTACTTTTTCTCATCATATATTCTTTAACTGAAATGAAGCAAGACTTCCATAAGAATACATGGTAATTGTAATATCTTTTAAACGAGCTAGCAAACCTGTTAGAAATTTTGTACGTATATTTGGACTAATACTTAGCATCAACTAATGGGATTTCATTGATGTAGAACTATTTTGATTTATGGCCATAACATCCTTAAATAAATAAACTAAAAGTTAGAAATAATTTCACTCTTATTTCTTTAATAGAAATCAATACAATTATTTCTTTGAATAATTTTTGAAAATTCAGGCAACCGGTTGGTCGCTTCAAAACTAATATTTTTTAGAAATATAAATAATTAAAAATATACGTGAAAATGAAGATTGGATTTATGAAAATTTCTTGTGTTTCAGTGTATTAGACGTTACTCTCTTTACACTTTCGTTTTTATAAAAGTATAGATTATAGATTTTCATATTATTGAATTACTTTCTGTTTATAGAGCTCAACAGAACAGTTAACTTGCAGTGCGGGGAATTTAGAGGAAATCCAAGATAATCCGGACGGGCTATCAAGACGGACGGTTTCTGAGAAGATCATGAGTATCTGCAAAAATACCATACGCTGGGTGCTTGTTCTGGATGCATTTCTCGCAGTATCAGGTAAAAATCTGCTTTCCTTACACATATTACCATTTCACTTTTGCATTGAGAATAAATGCTCTTCTTTTGTGTTTTAAGTCTTCATTCATTTAATAATTTAAAAATCTCTCGCTTGATTAAATCTTATAATTTATAAACAATATTGTATTGTATTTAATGTATTACAATTTTGTATAATACATTAATTTATGAAAATATATGTACAGCAGAAACTCGATTATTTGAGCTAATTGCAATCGGAATGGCCAGAAAATCGAATTTTTTTAATACTTGAACGATACATTATAACTGCATGCCACATGAAGAATTATAATTTATTACATATTACACGCATTAATTGCATTTGTTTTAATCATTTTCGTTCGCCTAATCTTTCGGTGTTAAAATATTTTCTCTAATTTATTTAAATGTATCGACATCTTCTATTTATATAATTCTAACTCGCACGACAATTCTAACTGAAGTACGCACGTAATATGAATCTATTACAAACTAGCGTGAAATAAAATTTCTACTCGAAATTCTGTGCGGTATGATTTCAAAATCAATGATAAATTTAATGTGAATAGAGTTATATTGCACGGAATCTTGAATTGGAATTTCATTGCACACTATTTTAGATTAGATTCATAATATTTAGATTAGATTATTAAAATTCATATTATTTTTATCAAATCGATCGTACAAACAGATGTCGCAAAATATTTCTAATAGAAATGAAACAATTGTATGAGGAAAGAATAATTTGCTGGAGATGGATAAATAGAAAAATACGTGAAAGGTTCTGATTTTTTAAATGTATAAAACAATGTAGATTCCTCTAAAGAAAATTGTATTTTATATATTGCATTCTGTTTGGATAAGCTAATTTTTTTCCTACAGTCAAACGAAGATATAATACTATTCTCATGCGAAACATGCAGTATAGCTAAAATTGGATTTCTTAATCCTTTCATGTTAGTACAAGTAAAAATTTCCAGGGAAGTTCAACCATGAGCATTTTAATTAATTTATGTCTTTGAATAGAATGCACTGGATAAATGAAATGTGTTTATTAGAGATATTTGAATTACCGTCCACGCACAGCGAGAGCCGGGTGGAAAACCGCGAACCGTGTAATACAATACTTCATGAGTTGGCCGTCTGCTTAGAATTTTTCCGGGCGTGTCGCATTAAATAGGTAACTCGGTACGCACGCATGCGGTGAAACGTCAATGAACTGTGTTGTAATAATGTAAAGTATGTTGTGTAATTATAAAGAAAGAATTACATATAACAGAATATTCACGTTGTTTCTTCCATATGAAGTATTAAAATAATTATAGCAGGAAAAAAAGGAAATAGAATGCGTCATGTATCTGTGACCATTGATAGAAAGAAAATAGCGTTATTTGTATCAGGATTACCATACAAGTCTGCTTTATTTTACGAGAGGGGCAGGAGGGACGTGTGATTGAAGGGAGACTTTAAATAAGAGTAGTAGAAAGAAAGATATAGTTTTAACTTATTGACACTAATGCTATATTGTGAGTCTTCAAGAAAATATTTAAGATAGGATGAGTCGGTGTAATAACATTATCACAGCTAAATTTGAAGTAACAGATAGTAAACTAAGTAGGGGAAAAATTATATAAGCGAGTGATTAATTATATTTAGTACATTCAAACGAAAGAATTACATATAACATCGAATATGCACATTGTTTCTTTCTTATGAAATATTAGAATAATTACAATATGAGAGGCAGACATCATTTTAGTTTATTGATACTCAAGTTATATTTAAGATAGAATGAGATTGTTAAAGAAACGATAGACAAGTAAAGAGAGGAGAAAATCTATATAAGAATATGATTAATTATATTTATTACGCTCTATAACGAAAGAATTACATATAACATACTTTCAATGTTTGAATGTTTTCTAAGGAAAAAAATTACATATAACATTGTTTTTTCCACTATGAAGTATTAGAATAATTTTAATAGGGAAGAAAGACATAATTTTAATTTATGGACATTCAAGCTACATTCTGAATCTTCAAGAACATTTTTAAGATAGGATGAGTTGGTGTAATATGTCACAATTTTTGTTTACCATAGATAAAGAGGCAAAAAAATTATATAAGAGTGTTATTACATTTATTATCCAACAGCTAAAGATGTACAAATAGTATATTCGCATTTCTCTTTGAAATTATCAGAAAGGTTCTTTAATCTTGTTTGATAGTTGTCTATATTTTTCGTAAGAATACCAAATTCTATAAATAAATTTTTCAAGTGCGAAAGGTGTTCGTTCTTTTTGAAAAATGTGCAATTTCTTATATATTATATTATATATTTTTAGATATATTTTATGTCAATTCGGCAATATTTTCATCTTTCCTCTTAAAGTGATTATTTAAAATATTTTAGGTGTCCCATTGTATCAGTGAAAACATGTTATCTTACATCTATTTGTGACTTCGTAATTGCATATACTTCTGACCCTTCAGACTGAGAGATTATGCAATAGATGTGTACAGTTCAATAAATCTGGTTAGGACATTATACAGTATGTGTGTATAGCCACTTTATAATACAGTACAAGGATAAATTATATAGCTGTTCCTTCAGATCGAGTTTTTCAATAAAACAGATTTGTTATTTTTGGCATTTGTGTGAATATAAATTACAATTTTTATGATATGAAAAAAATGACCAAAAGCAAAATATTTTGCAATGAGATGATCTCTACGAATCGTACAATGCATAGGAAGAAAATCTGAAATTATTTAATCCTTTTT
>NW_017147019.1:54635-61038 GCF_001652005.2 Ceratina calcarata
TGAAAGTGGGATAACTTCATTTAATATTTGTAAAAACCTTTATTTTTAATGTATATTTTTATACAAACCATGATTTGGTCCTTGTTATAAAGCTCCATAAAATCTCACCCAAGTGTCTCGTTTCTACCTACACCTACATTTTACATTCGTATACACAAAACCTTCAATATTTTAATAATGAAAAAAATTGAGTTACCTCACTTTCATAATAAACAGCTTATATTATAATAATCTAAAAATCTTATACACCATATTTGCCCAACGTACAATTTTTAAGTGTACTTTAAGCATGTGTTGACCTGATCAAGCTTATTAATAGTTGCCTCATTTCCTTGAATAATCCTAGTTGAGGGTGCAAGTTAATGGGGAAATTAGCTATCCAAAGGGGAACACCTCTATATTCGCTGATTATTGATGCACAGGGTTCTGAGTTTATAACATATCATCTGATATTAAAATCGTAAACTATACTTGAATTATAAATGTCGTGTATTGAAGGGAATTATTTCTTGTTAAAAAAATAAAATTTCAAATGAGATCCATAATTGTGCGACTGATGAATCACTTCCGAAATCCTTCTGTTTTCAATATTTCCAAGCACTGAGGACTTACAAAATATTATATTTGTGATATTTTACAATATACAACATATACAGGGTGTTCCAAAACTAGTGTAAGATATTGAAATGGGAAGTTCCTGACGTAATTTTAAACAACATTTTCTTCAGCAAAAAAGTTGTCCGAGGCGTGGTTGAAGAGTTATTAACAAAAAACTCAATACGAAGCGTTTTAAGAAAATGACGAATAATAAACTACATGAATAACAATGCAAGGAAATTAATAACAATTAATACATTTAATCGTTATTCAAATGGAATGGATGGGGAAATGATAGATTGTTGATAAGCTGGGCGTCCGGATCAGAGCCAACGCTCCCGATTCGGAGTTCGCGCCAACCGAGCGTCTTGATTGGTCGGAGTTTTTTTGTTAATAACTCCTCAACCACGCCTTAGACAACTTTTTCGCTAAGGAAAATGTTGTTTAAAATTACGTCAGGAACCTCCCATTTCAATATCTTATACTAGTTTTGGGATAACCTGTATAGTATCTAAAGAAAAAGGATTGCAAAATATCACACGTATAATATTTAGAGCTTTATTTCAGCCTGTTGGTCCAGAAATGGACTTGGTTTTTGTCTCTACTCACTCATCCTTTCATACTTTTCGCACTCTATCCCTTCTCCATTTCCTTCATCTCCTTGGTCTTATCTCACCATCTTACATTTTGTACTTCTACGCCAAATGTAACAAAAATAAATTCTCATCTGTCTATTCCAACATACCTATACATACATATATGACCGCTTAAAGGAAAGAGGAAAAAGAGGAGGAAAAGACAAGAGAGGCATGAAATGACACCGTATTTTTTTTTGGGTGGAACTAAAGTAAAATCCTTTGATTTTCTTTCATTTTGAAGAGTAGGCAAACATTGGAATAGGTTGCGATAATCGAGTTTTTGATGATACAAATTTTTAGGAAATAGTATTATGAAGATTTGTTTTCCATTTTCTAATTTGAATAATCCAATAGAACTTGGTATTAATGAAGATGTGTCGAAATTTTCGGTAACATAATCTACGTACTGATTTGCTTAATCTAATCTTCAGACCAAAAGAATACAATTATGTCTTTTAATCTTGAAAGTGGTATTTCTTCTTTTGGAAATTCAATATAATGAAATTTTGTAAAATCCTGATAGGTTTTGTTAGACGTTGTGTGAAATGTGAATTTGGAAATTTCTTTTGAATCTCAGTATCACCATGATAAACCATCTGCATTAGAATTTACTCTTCCAGGTTTGTATTTTATTACATAGTTATATTTACTTAAACGTACTCGCCAACGAACTAATTTTGATGAAGGGTTCTCGCAGTTGAAGAGCCATTTGAATAGTCTATGATCAGTATAGATGGTAAATTCTCTACCATAAAGAGGTCGGGAATGTTCGATTGTATTTAGAATGATTAATAATTCTTTCTCAGCATTATTTAATGTTCTTGAGTCACAGCTAGATGTTGACGAGATTCGCGCAAAAATTCATATTTATCTGCCTGAAGTTTGAGATTGTGCTCACGCAGTCTGATGAAAACATTACGTAATTTAGTATTACCATCTGTAAGATCCATAAATTATATCATCTAGATAAACTAAATATCGCTTATTATTGAGTTCAGTTAGAACATTATGCATCATTCTCTGAAATATGGCAGGCGCATTTTTTAAACCGGAGGGTAGACGTTTAAACTCGAAATGTCTTTCAGAAGTTGAAAAACCAGTTTTTTATGCATTATCTGTACGCATAGATCGTCATGAAGAGCTCCTAGGATTCGAGATGAAAAATCTTCGATCCTTTGGACAAATTGAGATACATTCTAATTTTTTTTTTTGCGTTATTGAATTTAACTCTTCAAACACCTGATCTTGATACAGGTTTAAAAGTAGATCAGAAACTTTTTCCCATCTTGTAAGATTACAATGAATGTCTATTTGCTCGCAAGTAAGTAACGCGAATTTTCACATAAAGTAATAAAGCGATTTTTTGGGATTCCGCCACAAGTTCGAAAACTCCGACGACTTGTTTAACAAAACTGCGAATTTTATATCAATCACCGTCAAATGTTTCAGGAATTAATTTGAAAGCTCGTATGTAAGTGCTGTACCCTGGTCAGCACTGTTGGTTTGACTCGTACCATCGACGTTATTAGGCATGATTATGTGGAAGTTAGGAAAATTTAGGGAGAGAAGAAAAATATAAGGGAAAGAATTGTCTAAATTGTTGAATATCTATTGGATAGTACTCACCGTGGAAATTATTCTCTGCAATCGATGCTGGGGTTGCTAAGTCCAGTATTTCCAATCAACCACAAGAATTTCTTCAGCTGTCCTCTTGTAAACCGTCTTGTTAAATATTCACGTTTTTTAGCAAACTTGCGTTGCTACTCGTTGGCACAGTGTGGAGTTGATACGTCCAATTATATCCTCTGTGAGTAGAGTGCTGGACATTCCATCCTCGTTGCCAAAATTTATGTTGTATTCCGTAACTTAATCTTTATTAAATAACAATACAACTTTGTGGTGATACTGAGCGAGGCTACTGCTTTAACACGAGTGACATGTCGTCCGTAAGAGTTCGGAACGAGAGTGCTTGACAATCATGGAAAACGGGCTAAGATATAGATTTTTTGGTTTTAGTGGTGGAGATTAGAATTTGTAAGGTAGGACTATCAGTGTTAGTATTTGAGGATGATGTGGCATGCTCAAGATTCAGAAATGATGCAGCGCAGATAGGACGAAGTTTGTAAATATGAGTCAAGGAATAAATCAGGGGAAGAGAAAGAGAGGAGTCATTGGATGATGAATTTCGATATAGAGGTATCGAAGATAAGGAGTATCTCTAACTTAAATACTAAATATCGTTGGTATACAACAAATTTAAAAAATGATGTTGGGATCAAAACGGAGGTTACTTACTTTATTTTTTAAAAGCAAAATTCAGAATGAGTCGCAGAAGTAAATTGCGATAACTTTATTGAATGAAATCATCTTCTAAAGAACATACATGTGCTTAAATTTTTATCTAAAAAACCGCACGAACTTGTTCGTAATAGCTATTTTACGATTAAAATCCGTGATCTTGATATGTAAGCAATTAAGATTATTTTAACTACTGATCTTACGCAAAGTTTAATCTCTGTTAAACATTTATACTGGTTGGCACAGTCTACAGTGTTAGATAATGTAGGACAATCGTTATTTCAGGCCTTTTAGTCTTGAAAGGGGTGGAACATTTGATAATAGTACATTTATAATACGTACACTTATACATATGTATGTATGTATCCTATGTACTAGGGATGAGTAAAATGTCTTGTATGAAAGTCCATATTCATTTTATGAAATAGTAGAAAGGCCGCATCGATCTTTTGAACCACTACTGACGAATATTTTCATAATAATATATTAATTTGCATTTTATATCAATACAAAATTTAAAAAATATAATTGCAAAGATAATAAATAAGTTTCCAAATTGTTATTGAAATAAAAATTTACTGCAGTTATTTTACATATACTCTGTGTGTTACTTATGAATAAAAAGAACAGTATTATTTTAAAGAATAATTTGATATGGTTTAACTAATGAGACATTTGAGTTTGTTTTTTGTTAGACGTTGCTCATTGTTATTTGTAAAATATGAACAAGTAAAAATTACAGCATGTTATATATTGCTGATATTTAGTTCCACATATACATTTATTTTAAAATATCTTTATTCAGATACTCGAGATTTCATGAATGTGTTAAGGAGTAATACTTAAAAATTAAAAATCGCTAATTAAATTCGGGTTAGAATTTAATATACATATATTGTTTAACAAATGAAAAGAATACCTGGATATATGTATCGTTAAAAGTAATACAAAGCATACAATTTAAAACTGTATTAAACGTTTTGAGTCATTTGAAAAGTTAGGAGGACTAATTTACTCAATAATTTGTAAAAAAACAATTGAAATAAACTCGAACTCAGGAATATTGAAGAAAAGAATGAGGGATGCTTTCTTTTACAAACATTTAAATAGCGCATTTTCAACTTTTATATTAGTTAAGTACAGTAAGTTAAGCTGAACATTTTATTAAAATTGATCGATGTTGAAAGAAGTGGCAGATGAACATTTCAGGCCAAGAGTCTGGAGTTCATAACAGTGATAACCGATTCCAATCTTTTCAGCATATTAAACGCGGTGTGAAAATATTTGATAGAGATACTGATAGAAAAAAGCATCATTCATTTTTGCCTTCGTTTGTATTTATACCAATTTTGTTTTACAATTTATCTAGTAAACTAGTCCTCCTGATTTCTAAAAAAAATTAAATAGCTTAGTCTAGTTATAAAGAAAGTATTATTCAATTTTGAATTGCGTACATATTTCACATATTTTTGCTCTTATTGTTAGCTGTACATGAACTGTGAAGTATAGATGGATAGAAGAAATAGGTAGGTTGACTTATTATTAGTGAAATGGTAAACTGATATTGAAGAAAACACACTTTTATAATCAGTCAGATAATTCTGTACTTAATCAAATAGATTTAGAATTCGATTCTCCGTGAAAAATTATTGCTAGCACTAGATGAGCCTTCACCAAATTGTTCTTTTTACTATAACATGTAATAATGGCATAATGGAATTAGGAACTCTTAGTGAAATTATTTTAATTCAAATGTTAAATATAAAACACTAAAAATCATGAAATCTGTAATTTTGAAGTAATTTTTAACTTATACGAATAGAAGCTCTTTGCATGACTTTGGTGCTTAATTAAAGAGAATAAATGATATAAACAACATGTATATTAAAATCTTCCTTATTGATGGGTACTAAAGTATGAAAGAATCATCAGTGTGTGAAGGTGTAAAGTATATTCAAGGTGTAAACCAAGTCCTATTCTTTGGTCGACAAGGCTAGAACAATAGTAAATACTACTACTATTACTTTCTTGTTCTTTTCATTATCCTATATACATATTATATAAATTATAAGAAATTATTTTGCACATATTTTTTACATATTTTTTGTGCATATTTTGCATATTAATTTTACATAAAGATCCGCTGTCTACTTAGAATTTATATGTATAAATAAACATTTTTCAGCAATGTATTCGATTCTGCATTATTTTGCACATATTTTTTACATATTTTTTGTGCATATTTTGCATATTAATTTTACATAAAGATCCGCTGTCTACTTAGAATTTATATGTATAAATAAACATTTTTCAGCAATGTATTCGATTCTGCAAAATCACTGTAAATTATTAAATGTAAATGATTCTCTTGCACATTTTAAAAAATCTCAGTGCAAAACATGTGCATTATGTAAAACGTATGCAGAACGTATTGTTTAATGAGAAAACATACGTGTCTCTCTACATGTCATTCTTTATTCAAGTCAACGGATAAGATTATTAATTGCTAAATCATTCTACATTTGAGCAGCTTTTGAAATGCTTTTCAATTGTTGGACCAGATGCACCTGTGTACGTTGACAGCAAAGAAACTGCTTACTCATTGGTGATGCATGCTATTGAGCAACCAAATATACATATATACTAACATACAGTCGAGGACAATATTAAATGCACCCTTTAAAGCAGAATAATTGCCTTGTAGTTAGACCAACATATTTGAATTTCTTTGAAGAGTTAGAAGGTTTAATTCTTACTAGATGAGAAGTAAATTTTTTTTT
Organism: Ceratina calcarata; assembly: GCF_001652005.2. NCBI lineage: Eukaryota > Metazoa > Arthropoda > Insecta > Hymenoptera > Apidae > Ceratina > Ceratina calcarata. The sequence continues at coordinate 60,949 of NW_017147019.1, forward strand.
TAACAATCTACTATTAGTAGAAATTAGATAAAAGATAAAGAATTCACCGTTTACAACTTTTTTACTTGAGCCTGTAATGGATATATGGAT
>NW_017147019.1:63696-65059 GCF_001652005.2 Ceratina calcarata
TATTACAGTGTATTCAAGGTGAATCAGTGAAAATTGCAATAAACAATAAAGTACTAGTTTTCATGATTTTATTAAAAGACATTCTCTACGAATTCACTAAATGAATTTATCCTTGTATTTTAATAAATGCAAATGTACTTCTGTTTATAGACTACTGAATAATTTTAAATAATACTTTTTATTAACTCATGACATACATACAATGTATAAAATGAACATGCATATGTTTTGTATTACTTATGAATGGGACTGTACTTCCACAGTTGTGTCTACGCATGCGTTTCATTCGAATACTTATCCATTGGTTCATTCAGCAGACGTACAGTGCGCGTCTGATATTAAGTAACTCAACCTGTATTTGAGCTAAGCATCACGCCTCCGTCCCGCTTTTTCCGTTTCCTTCTTTCACGCCCTCTATTCTCTCCTACTCTTTCGCCCGTCTTTCTTTGGCCTCGCTTCTTTCGCCTTATCACTATTACTTTCCTTTTGCTCCTTTGTTAGTTGATTGTGTGCGTGAACACGTGCCAGATTCATTACATGATGATGATCAAGATAAACGAAAAGGTAGCGTCGCAGTGGAGGAGCTCGAAGCTGATAACTAGCCGTAACATATATAGTATATGTAAGTACTGATTAACAATGGGTAATGTAAAACATAAAGCGAGAATGAGTTTTTTAAATGCGGAAATGGATTTCAAGTTTCATTTAAATACGATTCATATTAACATAATCAATCAACAGATCAAGTTTCACGGAATACCTGTGTACTTTAACGTTCCAAAGATTGAATAAATATTAGGAGATCGAATGACTTCATCTTTGGTGAAATTTAAATTGAATTTACATAAAGTATAAAAGAATATGCGAGGTCCCTTATTTTATTTTCCGTTTATTAAAATTGATTATTGTATTTCCTGATTTTTATATACTGTTTTTCACATGTAATGTAAAATGAGAGCTTTTCTTAATTAGAATTATTATCGCACGTCTGAAGGTTGTTCTGGCTACAAGTTAAAATAGTTACATGTGCTTAACGTGTTATCATATGAAGGGGTAAAAGTTGTAGTGGTGTAAATTTGTTAATCTTCATGTTGAAAAGCACTGGTTTTACTGCATAATAAGTACAGAGGCGGAAAAACTTTTTATCATTAGTGGCCACATTTAAATTAGGCAGTAATAAAGGAGGCCACTATAGCGTTTTATATTTTACTGTTGGTAATTTTATTTGTTTAAATTTAAGCGCGCGTGCGTGTGTGTGTGTATTCATCCAGATCTTTAAATTTTAATAAATGACCACATATTTAAATACCACTTCAAATAAAAATAATATTAGTAGAAGTATTTTTAAATAAATTTATTACAT